>NW_023405352.1:15000-32500 GCF_013141755.1 Anopheles stephensi | reverse complement strand
GTCACCGCCGCCACCAACCCCTCCTCCAGCAACTCACTGCGGACTTCCGCAAATCGCGGGCAGCTGAAGAAGGCGTGCTCCGCCGTTTCCGGTACCCCCGTGCATCTCACACA
This sequence comes from Anopheles stephensi, assembly GCF_013141755.1. NCBI lineage: Eukaryota > Metazoa > Arthropoda > Insecta > Diptera > Culicidae > Anopheles > Anopheles stephensi. Next base: position 32,387 of record NW_023405352.1, on the reverse strand, counting down.
GTCAGGTGTTGGCGACAGATGCTTGGTGTGGAGGTAATCATGGAAGAAACCGTGGCCTGATAGTAACTGTGCCAGGTGAAACGTCATTTCACCGTGACGTCGGTTCTTCCATGACCCTATGTCCGGGAGCACTCGGTGGGTCCACCTCGTAAAGCGGCTTGTGGGCTCCAGCTCATCCCACTCCGCTTGCCATGCCTCGATAGTACTTCTTCGCTCTTCAGCTCGGATGACAGTGATGGGCATACCCGTGTCCTGCCGCCGCTGGTAACATCTGGCGTCCTCCTTCACCTGTAGCCAGATGGGGATAACCCCAGCAAGTACTGCTGCCACCTCACTCCGTACCGAGATGAAAGTGCGCGCCACCGGTCTCGCGTATAGGCCCTGAACGCGAGCCAACCTCCGCCGGCACTGCTGTAGATCGACTGCCGTGTGCCAGATTGGCGCCGCATACCGCATCGTCGAATCTACGACTGAGGCCAGCAATCGTCGCTTCGCACTTTTCGGGCCGCTGTGATTACACATCAGCCTGGAGATCGCCTGCGCAACCCTGGCTGCCTTCGCTGTGACGTAGTCCACATGTGGCCCCCAGGAAAGATGGTCCTCGAGCATTAAGCCGAGGTATTTGATGGTCCTGGTAGGCCATCTCTCCTGGCCTTCAATCGCAACTGGACAGTTGGTGTTATAGCGCCGCATTGTGGAAACCAGCACGAGCTCAGTTTTCGCTGGGGCGAGCTCGAGATGGTGCGCCGTCATCCAGGCGCTTATCGCCGCTATCGCCGTCTCCGCCGCTTCCGCCGCCGCCTGTGGTGTGGTGCCTTTCGCCAAGACGACTAAATCGTCGGCGAAGCCCACCAGCTCCGTCCCCTGGGGCAACTCCAGTCGCAGCACGCCGTCATACATCACGTTCCACAGGGTGGGACCGAGAATCGATCCCTGTGGAACGCCCGCCGATGTTGATCGCCGCACCGGTCCCTCGCTGGTCTCGTACACTAGCTCTCGTTCTGAGAAATAACTCCTCAGAACTCTTTGAAGCGTTGCAGGGACACGCTTCTCCTGCAGAGCTAGTGCAATCGCCTGCCAACTCGCTGCGTTGAACGCGTTCCTGACATCCAATGCTGCCACCATCAGACATCTGGGATCCCGCGAGTTGGTGCGATGGAAGGACCGGGCTTGCTGGCCTAGTTCGACGACGCGCTGGATCGCCTGCACCGTTGATCTCCCACGACGAAAGTCATACTGGGATGGTGAGAGCAAGATGGCATTGCTCTCTTCCAGGTGGTCGTTGAGACGGTTGAGGATTAGCCTCTCGAACACCTTGGAAACCGCTCCCAGCATGAGCAGCGGGCGATACGAAGACGGGTCCCCAGCTGGCTTGCCTGGCTTGGCAATCAGCACCAACCGCGCCTTCTTCCATGGCCTCGGGAACTCGCCGCGCTGCAGAAGATCGCCGTAGACTCGCGCGAACACCTCCGGGTGCTGGCGCACTGCTTCCTTTAGCGCTGCATTTGGGATGCCGTCAAGTCCCGGAGCTTTTGACGACGCCATCCTCGTTGCGGCCATAATCACCTCCTCGCTGGTGATCGGTGATACATCCGCTTCGTCGTCCATCTCAATCGCTGGCCACTCGAACGGCGGATGTGTCGGGAATAGGGTGTCTACAATCGGCTGTAGAACTGCGCGATCAGTCTCAGGTGGTGTGCGACTGCGCAGTTTGGCCATCACCACCTTGTACCCCATCCCGAACACATCATCCTCCACGCTATCTATCAGCTCCTGCATGCATCGTTCCTTGCTGTGGAGGATTTCCTGCGCAAGCAGCCCGCGTTGCCGAAGAAGATCGGAAGATGCGACGGCTCGATCTTCAGGAGTGGTAGCCCGATGGCGTTGTCCCTCAGCGACTGCGCAGCACTCCCGCAACCGCTCGATCTCAGGCGTCCACCAGTACATCTTCGGCGAGACACGAAAGGTTGGCCCGGTGACTCGCTGCATGACCCCGTCACAAGCAGCAGTTAAGCCGACGAGCAGTTCGTCCGGAGTTGATGCGAGGCTGAAGCGGCTGTTTGAGAGCGCTATCTCAAAGCACTCGCGATCGAACTGTGCCGTCTTCCACCTCACTCCGGCGTGCCTTGCTAGGCCGCTGGTGTTGTGCAGCCCTCCTCGTCGCTGTAGCTGGTGTTGATGCTGCTGATGTCGTCCACTCTGGCTTGTTCGCCTACTTGGAATGGCTACGCTGAATGCGATGTACCTGTGGTCACTGCCAGAGTATTTGTTGACGATACTCCATTCACCCGGAACTGCGACGCTTGGCGAGGCAAAGCTCACGTCGATCACGCTTTCACGTGCGACTCCGTTGCCGGTGAACGTTGGCTCGCTTCCAAGGTTCAGCGTCAGCAGCCCGAGATGGTTGACCGTTCCCATCAGATTCTCGCCTCGCGATGTTGTGCGAGCGCTGCCCCATTCCTCGTTCCACGCATTAAAGTCGCCTGCTAGCACCGTTGCAGGATACCCGGCGAGCGCCATTTCTACTGCTTCCAATAGTCGTCGAACTCCGCATTGCTGATGCTGGGCGGTGCGTAACAGCTGGCAAAGGCAACGCCCCCGATTGTTGCAACCACCAATCCCGAGGCTGCGCTTCCTCCAAGATGTTGAATGGGGTATTCGCCGGTTGCAACAATAGCCACGTTCTGCTGCTCGTCGATCGCCCATTTGATGTTGTCACGCGGAGGCCTGTACAGTTCGCTGGCGATGACAACATGCGCGCCAACCTCCTTCGCCGTCTGCAGCATAAGATCTTGAGCTGCACGGCTCCGCCCGAGATTGATCTGCAGGACTTTTAACGTCGGCAGGTCGGGTGACCTATCGAGTGCGGGCCCTTGCAAATCGCGCAACACGGCTCCTCCTGGCAATCCATCGCCAGATGGCTCGTCTTCCCGCATCGGATGCAGGCGTCCGATCGATCGATCGCGCTCTTGCACTTCGCCTGCACGTGGCCGAGTTCCAGGCAACGGAAGCATCGTTGCAGCCAATCCTGTCGTTGCTGCACGCGGCTGACAGGACTCGAGGTGTACATCACCTTGATGTGCTGTCCTGCCAGCTTCTCCGCCGCCTTCTCGGAGACTCGAACCCAGGCCATCTTCGTCGAGTCGTTCATCGTGATCAGGCGAACCTCCTTCTCGCTGATGGGTTCCCCCGAAAGGGCTGTCAGCGCTTCCGCCACCTCCTTCACCGCCGCTAAAGGGTCGATATGATCTACTCGAACCTCGACTTTGTTGGTGATAAGTCTGCAACCGAGTGATGGAGTTGTTTTATCGCAGAATGCCTTCACTGCGTTAAACACCTCCAACGAGTTTGCGGATTCCGGCAAGCTCATAACCAATCGCGAGCGTGATGTTCGCCGTCCAATTCCGAGCACCTCAGACAGATGGGCCAGTTCTGTCGCCGAGCGAATCATCCGGTAGGCCTCCAAGTAGGCTTGACCCTCGCCTGGCGTGACTTCGATGGCGTCGGGACGATGTTTTGGCTGCCGATTAGTCACGTTTGTTGGAGCCTGCGCCTGCTGCTGGTTTTTGGACGCCGGCTGTGCTGCTGCTGTTTTCTGCTGCTGTGGTGGCTGCTTACGAGCCGGGCGCCGGACAACTTGCGCCCACGAGCCACCGTTATCGCCGATCGCATCCTCTGCAGCAGTAAGGGTGGGGAAGTCGCTGGATGGCTGCTGGCTTCGCTCACCCGTCTGCCGTTTCTGCTGCTGCTGTTGTTGCTGCTGCTGCTGCTGCTGCTGCTGCTGCTGCTGCTGCTGCTGCTGCTTCTGCTGCTGCTTCTGCTGCTGCTGCTGCTGCTGCTGCTGCTGCCGCTGCTTCTGCTGCTGCTGCTGTTGCTGTTTCGCCTGCTGCTGTTGCTGCTTCGCCTGCTGCTGCTGCTGCGACCCGGTGGCCGCCTGGCTGCGCTGTGCAACTGGTTGTAGTGGCGCGTCTGGAGAGGCATCTTGTTTGGCTGCAAGCTTCCGGATAAGCTCAGCCATCTCGCGAATTTCCTCCCGCAGTGCTTGCACTTCCTTCCAGTGCCGGCTGTCAGCTTCCTCCTTCGCCCGTTGAAGGTCCTTGATCATGTCAAGAAGCCCCTTGCGCTCATCCAGATTTGCCTGCAGCAACAACCGAGTGCTTATAAGCTCATCGGACATTATCGCGAGCGTGTTCTCCAGCGATGCCAACGACGCCATAACAGGCGCCGCCTCAGGAGCCTCAGGAGCTGGCTTGTTGCTGGAAGTCGCCTTCGTCGCCTTCGTCGTACTGCTCGATGCTGTGCTGCTGCGAGTAAGCAACACTTTCGGCTCAGCGGTGAGTTTTTTCGCGCCCTCCATCATGGTAGTGTCCACGGACACCGTCCGAGGACGCAGTAATCTGCTCATACCTCACTCCGACGCCCTCTGGTGGTGAGGGTTTCTGCCGCAATAATGGAGAACCCAAAACACGCTTCTCCGAGCGTAACTCCCCCAAATGGCTTCCAATTGTCTCGAACCCAACGGCGATTTGGTGTGTGATGATGTTGTGCACAATCTTCCAGAAGAACTCGACGCTCGTTTCCCCCTCCTTCTTCCAGAAAAACAGGAAAAACCGTTTCAGACGTGGTTTTTCCGCTCTGGGGGGGTGGTAGGTGGAAGTAGGGGGGCGGGATGGTGTTCCCCGCAATCCTCGTCTCAGGCTGCGTCGATAGAGGGGTCGCGTTGGGGGGTGCGGTCGGAAAATTGGGAAAACCCAGAAAACGCTTTTCCGGGCGTAACTCCCCCAAATGACGTCCAATCGTCTCGGACCCAACGGCGATTTGGTGTGTAATGATGTTGTGCACAACCTTGCCGAAGAACTCGACGCTCGTGTCCCCCTCCTTCTGCCAGAAAAACAGAAAAAACCGTTTAAGACGCGGTTTTTCCGCTCTGGGGGGGTGGTGGGTGGAGGTAGGGGGGCGGGATGGTGTTCCCCGCAATCCTCGTCTCAGGCTGCGTCGAAAGAGGGGTCGCGTTGGGGGGTGCGGTCGGAAAGTTGGGAAAACCCAAAAAACGCTTTTCCGGGCGTAACTCCCCCAAATGACGTCCAATCGTCTCGGACCCAACGGCGATTTGGCGTGTGATGGTGTTGTCCACAACCTTGCCGAAGAACCCGACGCTCGTTTCCCCCTCCTTCTGCCAGAAAAACAGAAAAAACCGTTTTAGACGCGGTTTTTTCCGCTCTGGGGGGGTGGTGGGTGGTGGTAGGGGGGCGGGATGATGTTCAGATGCTTCCTCTCTGCAAGCCGCGTCGATCGATACCCCACTCGGTGGGGTGCGGCGTATGATTCGGCGACGGGGGGGGCCCGGAAAAACGCTATTTTCCAGGGGGGGTGGGGGAAAACCCTTGCGGGGGGGTATTCTTCGAGGTAAACGGACACCCCTCCCCGAACAAACCCCTATCGGGAGACGCCTGGTTTTCCCGCTACGCCCGGAAAACTCTTCTGCTGCACACTTTTCCGGCTGGAACGCCCCCTGGTGGTGGAAAACTGGTTGGGTTTTTGCGGGGGTGGGTGGGGGGCACCCGCCCGAACAATCCGTCCGAAGACCCCGATCGTCTATCTCCCCTCCTTCCCCGGGAAAACTCGGAAAAACCGTCTCCGGGGGGGGTTTATCCGCTCTGGGGGGCTGGTGGTGGGTGGTGGGGGGGCGGGGTGGCCACTTCCGAACTCCCCTCTTCGAGACGCGTCGATGGAGGGGTCGCACGCCTGGATCGGTGGACTGACCACCTGGTACACCAAGGGGGGGCAGAAAAGGCCCGCCGGGAACTCCAGGAAACCAGGGCGGACAACCCGTTCGAACACCGGGTGCCGGGTGTTCCGTCCGGAAGATTTTGAAATTCCAACCTCACTTTTAACCGACGCCAAAATTTCACACACACGCCGCCATTTTCGCGACACCGAAAACCGCGTGCTTTTTTGGGTGGAAATTTCCCCCGCCTATAACTCCGCGAGTTTTCCACGGATCCGCCTGGAATTTTCACAGCTTGTTCGCCTCCGGAAAACGCACAAACCACTATATGGCAGCTCTCTGCCAGCACTTATAGTTTGAGAGTTATAATCACTCAAAGTTTTGCACTTTAAACGTCCACAAAATGGCGTACTCCATGAAATCGTTAGTTCTGTCTTCACTGTTTGGTGCGTCTCAATAGCGCGCTTCTTTTGATACGTCACTTAAACAAATCGGTCCACTAATACGCGAGTTATTCCCGGAAAACCGTTCCCCGAAAAACTCCCCCAGTTTTCCGAATTTTCCGGAAAAATTCGGAGGGGGGGTTCAGGATGGCAATCGGGGGCCGGACACAAAAATCCACTGTCCTAACTACCGAATTTCCCGAGTTTTCACCACTTCACTTTTTCCTCGCGGAGCACAGCGTGGATGCGTCTGCACTGTTCGGCTGCTCGATCGCCACTACTACAGGGATAACTGGCTTGTGGTCGCCAAGCGTTCATAGCGACGTGACTTTTTGATCCTTCGATGTCGGCTCTTCCTATCATTGTGAAGCAAAATTCCCCAAGCGTAGGATTGTTCACCCTTTCAAGGGAACGTGAGCTGGGTTTAGACCGTCGTGAGACAGGTTAGTTTTACCCTACTGGTGTGTGCTAATACGTGCTATCGTAACGGAACTCCTGTGCAGTACGAGAGGAACCACAGGTACGGACCACTGGCTCAATACTAGTTCGACCGGACTTTGGTATGACGCTACGTCCGCTGGATTATGCCTGAACGCCTCTAAGGTCGTAACCAATCCGAGCTGATAGCGCTTCAAAACCTAATGGGCAATCGGAAGCTAGCGGGCCTAACAACCCTCCGAGATCCGCTGGAACTGCCTCTGCAGCCTGGCGCCTCATCCCCGCTTCATAGACTGGGCCGCATCGCGCGGGGTCGCACTGCACGTGTTAGTACCTGACCATAGGGAACGCCGGTGGCCGCCGACCTCGCCGACCGTGGACTTGACTAGTTTCGATGCCCACCGACCGCCCGCAAACGACGGGACTTCAGGCTAGGAGTTTCAAGTTGTAGAGATGCGTTCGCATCGATCCTCTCAGGCGACCTACGCCTGGTGGTGTTATGGTGGACGCAAGGCACGTCCTGGCCCGGTAGTATGTACAAGAAAATGTACAAGTCCGGGAATACGGGGTGCATCGTATGTAACGTTCGATGTACATATAAAGCCTGGTAGGTGTTGGGATTATATCTGCAACACAGGCATTATCGAAAGATGGTTAAGTGGAGTCACCCAATGGGTGCCGTGCGTTATCAGGTACGTAATGCACAGTAGAGATACATTGTCGGGAGGTGGAACCCGAAAAATGTACAAGTCCGGGAATACGGGGTGCATCGTATGTAACGTTCGATGTACATATAAAGCCTGGTAGGTGTTGGGATTATATCTGCAACACGGGCATTATCGAAAGATGGTTAAGTGGAGTCACCCAATGGGTGCCGTGCGTTATAAGGTACGTAATGCACAGTAGAGATACATTATCGGGAGGTGGAACCCGAAAAATGTACAAGTCCGGGAATACGGGGTGCATCGTATGTAACGTTCGATGTACATATAAAGCCTGGTAGGTGTTGGGATTATATCTGCAACACAGGCATTATCGAAAGATGGTTAAGTGGAGTCACCCAATGGGTGCCGTGCGTTATCAGGTACGTAATGCACAGTAGAGATACATTGTCGGGAGGTGGAACCCGAAAAATGTACAAGTCCGGGAATACGGGGTGCATCGTATGTAACGTTCGATGTACATATAAAGCCTGGTAGGTGTTGGGATTATATCTGCAACACGGGCATTATCGAAAGATGGTTAAGTGGAGTCACCCAATGGGTGCCGTGCGTTATCAGGTACGTAATGCACAGTAGAGATACATTGTCGGGAGGTGGAACCCGAAAAATGTACAAGTCCGGGAATACGGGGTGCATCGTATGTAACGTTCGATGTACATATAAAGCCTGGTAGGTGTTGGGATTATATCTGCAACACGGGCATTATCGAAAGATGGTTAAGTGGAGTCACCCAATGGGTGCCGTGCGTTATCAGGTACGTAATGCACAGTAGAGATACATTGTCGGGAGGTGGAACCCGAAAAATGTACAAGTCCGGGAATACGGGGTGCATCGTATGTAACGTTCGATGTACATATAAAGCCTGGTAGGTGTTGGGATTATATCTGCAACACGGGCATTATCGAAAGATGGTTAAGTGGAGTCACCCTATGGGTGCCGTGCGTTATAAGGTACGTAATGCACAGTAGAGATACATTATCGGGAGGTGGAACCCGAAAAATGTACAAGTCCGGGAATACGGAAAAGTTCCCCATGAAAGGCTGGGGATACAATTATTGATACAAATAATGTGCCTAAGGGTACATTTATTTTTCTAAGTCCCAGAAATCCGTCACTGAACATCACGACTTACGAAGACATGTTCCCCCGGTCCTCCCATATACGGCACGGGGACAAGTATGAAGAATGAAAATAATGTGTGTATGGAACATATAATGTGCCTGAGAGCACATTTTTTTTCTAAGTCCCAGAAATCCGTCACTGAACATCACGACTTACGAAGACATGTTCCCCCGGTCCTCCCATATACGGCACGGGGACAAGTATGAAGAATGAAAATAATGTGTGTATGGAACATATAATGTGCCTGAGAGCACATTTTTTTTCTAAGTCCCAGAAATCCGTCACTGAACATCACGACTTACAAACACATGTTCCCCCGGTCCTCCCATATACGGCACGGGGACAAGTATGAAGTATGAAAATTTTTGGTCACAGCGTGAAATCCCTCTAATGATCATGAAAATAGCATCGGATCACTTATCTGACCATAAAAAGTGAACCAAAACCCTATTTGGACAAACTTTTTGGTCCTATGAAAAAATCACTTTTCATATATGTCATGGTCGAAAATTTTCTAAGTCCCAAAAAATCACATATTCTCGAATATCTCGAAAACTACTTATCGGACAGGGGTCAACCAAGGTGTTTTAGAAAGGTCTTTACAAGCTCTATTTAATGAGCCATAGCGACTTTCAAGTGATTTTTTGACACTTTTTCGCATATCGGCATCCTTGGCTCCCATACTGGCCATAGGCCATAGGCCACCGAACGGCCAACTTTTGGTCCGGGGGTGAAATTTTTTTTTCACGAGATTTTGATGAAAATGGCTTCGGAACGCGTTTCTAATAATGAAAAGTGAAACCAAACAGTATTTGCGAAGAAAAAATTGTCCTATGAAAAAATCACTTTTTCTTAGGGTACGGGTCAAAAATTTTCTAAGTCCCAAAAAATCACATATTCTCGAATATCTCGAAAACTACTTATCGGACAGGGGTCAACCAAGGTGTTTTAGAAAGGTCTTTACTAGCTCTATTTAATGAGCCATAGCGACTTTCAAGTGATTTTTTGACACTTTTTCGCATATCGGCATCCTTGGTTTCCATACTGGCCATAGGCCATAGGGCACCGAACGGCCAACTTTTGGTCCGGGGGTGAAATTTTTTTTTCACGAGATTTTGATGAAAATGGCTTCGGAACGCGTTTCTAATAATGAAAAGTGAAACCAAACAGTATTTGCGAAGAAAAAATTGTCCTATGAAAAAATCACTTTTTTTTAGGGTACGGGTCAAAAATTTTCTAAGTCCCAAAAAATCACATATTCTCGAATATCTCGAAAACTACTTATCGGACAGGGGTCAACCAAGGTGTTTTAGAAAGGTCTTTACAAGCTCTATTTAATGAGCCATAGCGACTTTCAAGTGATTTTTTGACACTTTTTCGCATATCGGCATCCTTGGCTCCCATACTGGCCATAGGCCATAGGCCACCGAACGGCCAACTTTTGGTCCGGGGGTGAAATTTTTTTTTCACGAGATTTTGATGAAAATGGCTTCGGAACGCGTTTCTAATAATGAAAAGTGAAACCAAACAGTATTTGCGAAGAAAAAATTGTCCTATGAAAAAATCACTTTTTCTTAGGGTACGGGTCAAAAATTTTCTAAGTCCCAAAAAATCACATATTCTCGAATATCTCGAAAACTACTTATCGGACAGGGGTCAACCAAGGTGTTTTAGAAAGGTCTTTACTAGCTCTATTTAATGAGCCATAGCGACTTTCAAGTGATTTTTTGACACTTTTTCGCATATCGGCATCCTTGGTTTCCATACTGGCCATAGGCCATAGGGCACCGAACGGCCAACTTTTGGTCCGGGGGTGAAATTTTTTTTTCACGAGATTTTGATGAAAATGGCTTCGGAACGCGTTTCTAATAATGAAAAGTGAAACCAAACAGTATTTGCGAAGAAAAAATTGTCCTATGAAAAAATCACTTTTTTTTAGGGTACGGGTCAAAAATTTTCTAAGTCCCAAAAAATCACATATTCTCGAATATCTCGAAAACTACTTATCGGACAGGGGTCAACCAAGGTGTTTTAGAAAGGTCTTTACAAGCTCTATTTAATGAGCCATAGTGACTTTCAAGTGATTTTTTGACACTTTTTCGCATATCGGCATCCTTGGCTCCCATACTGGCCATAGGCCATAGGCCACCGAACGGCCAACTTTTGGTCCGGGGGTGAAATTTTTTTTTCACGAGATTTTGATGAAAATGGCTTCGGAACGCGTTTCTAATAATGAAAAGTGAAACCAAACAGTATTTGCGAAGAAAAAATTGTCCTATGAAAAAATCACTTTTTCTTAGGGTACGGGTCAAAAATTTTCTAAGTCCCAAAAAATCACATATTCTCGAATATCTCGAAAACTACTTATCGGACAGGGGTCAACCAAGGTGTTTTAGAAAGGTCTTTACTAGCTCTATTTAATGAGCCATAGCGACTTTCAAGTGATTTTTTGACACTTTTTCGCATATCGGCATCCTTGGTTTCCATACTGGCCATAGGCCATAGGGCACCGAACGGCCAACTTTTGGTCCGGGGGTGAAATTTTTTTTTCACGAGATTTTGATGAAAATGGCTTCGGAACGCGTTTCTAATAATGAAAAGTGAAACCAAACAGTATTTGCGAAGAAAAAATTGTCCTATGAAAAAATCACTTTTTTTTAGGGTACGGGTCAAAAATTTTCTAAGTCCCAAAAAATCACATTTTCTCGAATATCTCGAAAACTACTTATCGGACAGGGGTCAACCAAGGTGTTTTAGAAAGGTCTCAACAAGCTCTAAATAATGGGCCATAGCGACTTTTTAGTGATTTTTTGACAAATTTTGTCATATCGGCATCCCGAGTTCCCATACTGGCCATAGGCCATGGGGCCCCGAACGAAAAAATTTTGGTCCGAGGGTCAAAATTTTTTTTCTCATAAATTTGTTCAAAACGCCGTCGGAACGCGCCTTAGATCATGAAAAGTGAAAAGAAACAGTATTTTGCAAAAGTTGGGGTGGCCTATGACTTACATGGCCACGTCCTAGGTCCGAGTTCCCGAGGTCGTGTTCTTCAGTGGCGGAAAAAAATGGCCACTTGTGGGAGATGCAAAATGTTCATTTTGTATTATAGGGGACACACTATCGAAGCGAAAATTTCAGAAATGGCCTAAAACGTGAAGAAATGATGGGGTATGTACGAAAAGAAGGTTTTTATGGTCAAACGGTGAAAATTTTTTTTTTATGAAAAATTTTGGTCTCCCACCGTTCATGAATTTCTAGGACCAAAAATCGAAAAATTTGAAAACTTCACGATCGAAAGGGAAACGCATATGTGGTGTTCCTAGGTGTGTACGGTGTACGAAAAACGGGTTCACGATGAGATATCAGGCAAATAAGTGGACCTAAAGTGAGTTATACGGGTAAGACGAGGTGTCCAAAGACCGAAATAGGGGTACCAACTGAGAACGAAATGAAGGTCCCCGAAGTCGCCATACAAGTTATAGGAGGTGTCCAAAGTACGAAAAGAGTTCCATATTCGGCTGTTCCTACTATATGGTTCCCTGATTGCTGCTCCAAGGAGTAGTGAGGAAGTGTCCAAAGGTCTGTTGGGGGTATCGAGGTGATACCCTCGACGGACAATATGCACGAAAAGTGGTTCGATGATCTATCCTGTAGGTCGTACGGCAGCCATACCCGGCTGGAAGTACCGCGGTAATTCCGCAATAAAACGTTCGCCAGACGAACAAACAAATTGAATTAGCTCATCGTAGTGTACGGAAACGAAACGAAAATGTAAGGTGATTAGGGATCCGGGAGCAATCTCGCGATCCCATGGTTCGGTGTAAGAAATGATACGAAGTGTTCATAAGTCTCCTCTGGAGGCAGAACCATCGTAGCAAAGTTCGGGAACCCAAGGGTCACAAAAACTCGTAGGACGATATCCACGAATAATCGGGGACTTGTGGGGACTACCGTGCCCTGACAAGTCAACTACACCTTAACTGGTGATGGTCGTCCTACGGGGACCTGCGGGGAACAAAAGGGTCACTAAAACTCGTAGGACAATATCTCCGAATAATCGGGGACTTGTGGGGACCACCGTGCCCTGACAAGTCAACTACACCTTAACTGGTGATGGTTGTCCTACGGGGACCTGCCGGGAACCCAAGGGTCACAAAAACTCGTAGGACGATATCCACGAATAATCGGGGACTTGTGGGGACTACCGTGCCCTGACAAGTCAACTACACCTTAACTGGTGATGGTCGTCCTACGGGGACCTGCGGGGAGCAAAAGGAGTCAGAAACAATCGTAGGACGATATCCACGAATAATCGGGGACTTGTGGGGACTACCGTGCCCTGACAAGTCAACTACACCTTAACTGGTGATGGTCGTCCTACGGGGACCTTCAGGGAGCCGCAGTAAGTCGCAGGTCGTATGCGAGCCTTGATTGGTCCTGTTGGGGGCGTGCGGGGTGTAATGCCTCGGTACGTCAAATGTTGGTGTACGATGTACATCGATAATCTGACATCCTCCTGAACAACCTTTGCTCGTGTGGTTATTGGCGCTGTGGAGTCGGTGTACTGCCGCAGGTCAATGAGAGTGGTCACAACAAAGATTGTGTCACCTGATGAACGTAGAAAGAGAGTCTGCGGGGACTGGTGCCCTGGTAGACAAAAAATATCGAACAAGCAATTGACGAAGACGAATTCTGGTTGATCCTACCAGTAATATACGCTTGTCTCAAAGGTTAAGCCATGCATGTCTAAGTACAAACATAAATGAATGTGAAACCGCATAAGGCTCAGTACAACAGCCATAATTCACAAGATCATCCACCCATCAGTTACTTGGATAACTGTGGAAAAGCCAGAGCTAATACATGCAACATGCCGGGACCGCTGTCCGCTTGCGGGCGGTGGAACTGGTGCACTTATTAGTAAAACCAATCGCCTCCGGGCGGCTTGAGTTGAAGTCTGGATAAGGATGCCGATCGTATGGTCGCTTGACCGACGACAGATCTTGCAAATGTCTGCCCTATCAACTATTGATGGTAGTGTAGAGGACTACCATGGTTGCGACGGGTAACGGGGAATCAGGGTTCGATTCCGGAGAGGGAGCCTGAGAAATGGCTACCACATCCAAGGAAGGCAGCAGGCGCGTAAATTACCCAATCCCGGCACGGGGAGGTAGTGACGAGAAATAGCAATATGGACCTCTCTAACGATGGTCCATAATTGGAATGAATTGAGCATAAATCCTTCAATAAGGATCAAGTGGAGGGCAAGTCTGGTGCCAGCAGCCGCGGTAATTCCAGCTCCACTAGCGTATATTAAAGTTGTTGCGGTTAAAACGTTCGAAGTTGATTCCCCGTCCAGACACGCGACCGCCGCGGGCGCCCGGCACACGCCGGATACGTTCGTGCGCGAGCTCGCGGCTGCGACTCACAATGGTGTGCCTGGGCGTCAACCTCGTGATCGGTCGGGCACGTCCCGAGCCGGTGCGTGGTGCCCGGGCAGCTCCCATTTACCTTGAACAAATTAGAGTGCTTCAAGCAGGCTAGTACAAAAGCGTCCACACCCGCCCAGGGTTGGCGTTGGCCGAGAATAATCTTGCATGGAATAATGGAACATGACCTCGGTCTGAGTCTTTTGGTTGGTTTTGTATAGACCCAGAGGTAATGATTAACAGAAGTAGTTGGGGGCATTGGTATTACGGCGCGAGAGGTGAAATTCGTAGACCGTCGTAGGACCAACTGAAGCGAAAGCGTTTGCCATGGATGCTTTCATTAATCAAGAACGAAAGTTAGAGGATCGAAGGCGATTAGATACCGCCCTAGTTCTAACCGTAAACGATGCCAATCAGCAATTGGGAGACGCTACTACATTCGGTGCTCTCAGTAGCTTCCGGGAAACCAAAATCGGGTTCCGGGGGAAGTATGGTTGCAAAGTTGAAACTTAAAGGAATTGACGGAAGGGCACCACAAGAAGTGGAGCTTGCAGAGGCGAACTGTCAACCGAAGCGAGCGGACGCCTTTCGTGAGCTTCTGGTAAAATACAGTTATTTGAGTGAAAACGATCTTCCAAGCAGTGAAACGTGCGTGCAAAGTGTGTAGTTGACCAGTTTGTACGCCAGCTGAGTGAAGACCCGGCGAAAAACCGTGAATATTTAGTTTAAAACGGCACACAAACATTGCGTCGCGCTTCGGCGCGTGTGACCGGAATATTGCGTGTGTGGTGAGGTGAGTGCGTGCGTGCGAAGCGCTCCCTTTCGGTGCGGTGGAAAGGGAGCCCGCACCCGCAGTTGGGTGAAAAACTCTTCAGGAGCAAGAAAGTGCTGTGAAAAACATAACGTTAACGGAAAAAATAAACATTCAGTGTAAAAACAGCACCAAAAACGGTGAAAAAACAACGGTGCAAAACACGTGCTAAGGGCACCTGTACTTAGAAGGGCAGTGTGTGTCAGTGTCGGTTTGTGCGTGCGAGGCGTGTTGCGTGTACTTGACAAGTGCACAGTGGAGAGCCCATCGGACATTCCGGTGGATGTCCTGGGAGAGCTCTCCCCTTTAGTGCCACCAGCGCCACCTATGGGGCACTAGCACAAGCCAGATCGCAGACACAAACCACAAAAGCTCCGCACTGAGCTTTTGCGATAAAGGCGTATGCGGACCGCATACCGGCTAGGCGCAGAAGCCTAGAGATTGCTGGGCACAGCAACAAACCGGTCAGCGGTAGAAATGCAAGAGGAGGAGAGCAGGTCTGATGGGTCGGTGGATGCGGAGGCCACCGTAACCGTCAGACCGAAGAAGATGAAGATGTCGCCGCGAGTAGTGGTGACGCTCCTGTCGCCGGGAACGCTGTCGTCGCTGTGCAGCGCAACGGGAGCACCCACGCCAGCCCCGAGGGGAACGCCAGGGACATCAGGAGAGGCGGATGCGGAAGCGCGAGAGAGGACCGCCCCCGCCCCCGCCCCCACACCGTCACCACGGAGATCGGTATCTCCCGAGATGCTGGCGCCAGCCGCATCGCCGTCGGTAGAAGAGATCGAAACCGTGGAACGAGAAGCGGAACCATCACCGCCTGCAGAGGACTTCACGAGTCGCATCGAGAAGCTCTTGCAGAAGCTGGAAGAGATGACCGTGTTGTGGGAGAAGAGCGAGGCGGAGAACGCGAGACTCCGCCATGAGCTGAATATTTATCGCACGGGCGTGAGAACAATCGAGCAGCTGGAGGACTCAGTGACTGGCGTGCGCTTGGGAAACCAAGTGACTACCAAGTCAAAATCCGGGCCCAGCAATAGGACGATTAGGCGCACCAAGCAACGTGAGAGAGCCGAAGCACGCCAGTCGCTGGGTCCTGCCCAGCATCGCCTGCTGGAGATGCAGGAGCAGCTGCGGCAGGAAATTGCGGGAGCGCAATGCGAGGCACAGACGAGAGACGGGCAGGGGCAGCGATCCCAACCCCTGCAGCCGCGGAACCTTCCGGCACCGGAAACCAGTCGGCAGCAGGAACAATCGTACCGGGACGCCCTGGTATCCGGATGGCAGGTGGCAGGGAAGCGGCAAAAGGCTCAGCCTTCAGCCGCAACCCAGCAGCGGCAACAGCCGAAACCTGCCGCACCGAGCCAACGCCCTGCACAGGTGAACCGACGGGCCCGACGCCGACGACCAGATGCGATCTTGGTGGTTCCGGCACCGGGGGTCTCCTTCGCGGAGATCTACAGGCCCATCCGGACGAGCCCGGCCCTGCAGGAGGACCAGAGGCACATCCGCATCGGGAAGAGGACCCCGAAAGGTAACCTCAGGATGGAGCTGGCACGTGACGTGGATGCCGAGGCGTTGTGTCGCCGCATCCAATTTACGCTGGGGGAGCTTGGGTCTGCCAAGGTCCTTACCGAGATGGCGGAGGTGCTTCTAAAGAACGTTGACAACCTCACCGAAGCGGACACCATCCGGGAAGCACTGAGGGCGGCACTCACGAGGGAGCCAACGGTGGCCTCGTTGCGGATGTGGGAGAGGGCCGACGCGACGAAACGGGCTCGCGTACGGCTACCGCGTGTCGAGGCAGAAGCCATCTTGAGCAAGAAGCGCTTGCTCATCGACTACGCTTCTTGCCAGCTGGAGGAGGCCCCCATGCTGGAAGCGGCAAAGCGCCGTTGCTTCCGGTGCCTGGAGAGGGGGCATTTGGCGGCGAACTGCGTCGGACCCGACCGCAGCAACTGCTGCATCCGATGCGGAGAACCTGGCCATCGGGCGGCCACCTGCAGCAGTGCGGTTAGCTGCATCCGGTGTGGAGGACCGCACCGCATTGCAGCGCACGGCTGCAGAGGACCAAAACGATAGTGCAGAGTGCCGGAGAGGCAACGCCCGTTTCGGCCCGAACGAGATCCGCCATCGGCCGACACTTTCTTCGTTGTCGGCAAAGGCGGAACCAGCGGCAATAGGATACCGCGCCCTATGACGCGCCGGTATATTGCCGCCATCGCGTTCGGGCCGAATGCGCTGTCGAAACCAAAGGAGGAGTAAGCCCGACGATGGGCCAACCACGAGAGCGGACCGCCATAGTGTTCTTACGTCGGCGGACGTCGAAGCCGCCATCGCTACCATGAACACTTAGTGGGAGCGGTCTAGGCTGAAACGACCGGCCAGTGACAGAGCGTGCGAGAAACGACCGGGCGAGACCGGCATTTTGCCGTCTCCGCTTTGTGCGGTCGTTCGTTCTCGCACAGGCGGGCGAGAGAGAGCGCGCGTGCGCTCGGTTCGGGTACGATCGGCATTTTGCGTTCTCCGCTTTGTGCGTACGTTCGTACCCGACCAATAGCGTGCGAGTACTCCATTTGTGTTATAAGCGTCATTTGTCGTCAACGTTTTGTGCGGATGTCCGTCCAATCGTAATAGGGAGACTGTCTTTGCTTGTTTAACTGTGTGCATGTGCGTTCATGCATTTAATGTTAG
>NW_023405352.1:0-7500 GCF_013141755.1 Anopheles stephensi | reverse complement strand
CGTTCTGAGAAATAACTCCTCAGAACTCTTTGAAGCGTTGCAGGGACACGCTTCTCCTGCAGAGCTAGTGCAATCGCCTGCCAACTCGCTGCGTTGAACGCGTTCCTGACATCCAATGCTGCCACCATCAGACATCTGGGATCCCGCGAGTTGGTGCGATGGAAGGACCGGGCTTGCTGGCCTAGTTCGACGACGCGCTGGATCGCCTGCACCGTTGATCTCCCACGACGAAAGCCATACTGGGATGGTGAGAGCAAGATGGCATTGCTCTCTTCCAGGTGGTCGTTGAGACGGTTGAGGATTAGCCTCTCGAACACCTTGGAAACCGCTCCCAGCATGAGCAGCGGGCGATACGAAGACGGGTCCCCAGCTGGCTTGCCTGGCTTGGCAATCAGCACCAACCGCGCCTTCTTCCATGGCCTCGGGAACTCGCCGCGCTGCAGAAGATCGCCGTAGACTCGCGCGAACACCTCCGGGTGCTGGCGCACTGCTTCCTTTAGCGCTGCATTTGGGATGCCGTCAAGTCCCGGAGCTTTTGACGACGCCATCCTCGTTGCGGCCATAATCACCTCCTCGCTGGTGATCGGTGATACATCCGCTTCGTCGTCCATCTCAATCGCTGGCCACTCGAACGGCGGATGTGTCGGGAATAGGGTGTCTACAATCGGCTGTAGAACTGCGCGATCAGTCTCAGGTGGTGTGCGACTGCGCAGTTTGGCCATCACCACCTTGTACCCCATCCCGAACACATCATCCTCCACGCTATCGATCAGCTCCTGCATGCATCGTTCCTTGCTGTGGAGGATTTCCTGCGCAAGCAGCCCGCGTTGCCGAAGAAGATCGGAAGATGCGACGGCTCGATCCTCAGGAGTGGTAGCCCGATGGCGTTGTCCCTCAGCGACTGCGCAGCACTCCCGCAACCGCTCGATCTCAGGCGTCCACCAGTACATCTTCGGCGAGACACGAAAGGTTGGCCCGGTGACTCGCTGCATGACCCCGTCACAAGCAGCAGTTAAGCCGACGAGCAGTTCGTCCGGAGTTGATGCGAGGCTGAAGCGGCTGTTTGAGAGCGCTATCTCAAAGCACTCGCGATCGAACTGTGCCGTCTTCCACCTCACTCCGGCGTGCCTTGCTAGGCCGCTGGTGTTGTGCAGCCCTCCTCGTCGCTGTAGCTGGTGTTGATGCTGCTGATGTCGTCCACTCTGGCTTGTTCGCCTACTTGGAATGGCTACGCTGAATGCGATGTACCTGTGGTCACTGCCAGAGTATTTGTTGACGATACTCCATTCACCCGGAACTGCGACGCTTGGCGAGGCAAAGCTCACGTCGATCACGCTTTCACGTGCGACTCCGTTGCCGGTGAACGTTGGCTCGCTTCCAAGGTTCAGCGTCAGCAGCCCGAGATGGTTGACCGTTCCCATCAGATCCTCGCCTCGCGATGTTGTGCGAGCGCTGCCCCATTCCTCGTTCCACGCATTAAAGTCGCCTGCTAGCACCGTTGCAGGATACCCGGCGAGCGCCATTTCTACTGCTTCCAAATAGTCGTCGAACTCCGCATTGCTGATGCTGGGCGGTGCGTAACAGCTGGCAAAGGCAACGCCCCCGATTGTTGCAACCACCAATCCCGAGGCTGCGCTTCCTCCAAGATGTTGAATGGGGTATTCGCCGGTTGCAACAATAGCCACGTTCTGCTGCTCGTCGATCGCCCATTTGATGTTGTCACGCGGAGGCCTGTACAGTTCGCTGGCGATGACAACATGCGCGCCAACCTCCTTCGCCGTCTGCAGCATAAGATCTTGAGCTGCACGGCTCCGCCCGAGATTGATCTGCAGGACTTTTAACGTCGGCAGGTCGGGTGACCTATCGAGTGCGGGCCCTTGCAAATCGCGCAACACGGCTCCTCCTGGCAATCCATCGCCAGATGGCTCGTCTTCCCGCATCGGATGCAGGCGTCCGATCGATCGATCGCGCTCTTGCACTTCGCCTGCACGTGGCCGAGTTCCAGGCAACGGAAGCATCGTTGCAGCCAATCCTGTCGTTGCTGCACGCGGCTGACAGGACTCGAGGTGTACATCACCTTGATGTGCTGTCCTGCCAGCTTCTCCGCCGCCTTCTCGGAGACTCGAACCCAGGCCATCTTCGTCGAGTCGTTCATCGTGATCAGGCGAACCTCCTTCTCGCTGATGGGTTCCCCCGAAAGGGCTGTCAGCGCTTCCGCCACCTCCTTCACCGCCGCTAAAGGGTCGATATGATCTACTCGAACCTCGACTTTGTTGGTGATAAGTCTGCAACCGAGTGATGGAGTTGTTTTATCGCAGAATGCCTTCACTGCGTTAAACACCTCCAACGAGTTTGCGGATTCCGGCAAGCTCATAACCAATCGCGAGCGTGATGTTCGCCGTCCAATTCCGAGCACCTCAGACAGATGGGCCAGTTCTGTCGCCGAGCGAATCATCCGGTAGGCCTCCAAGTAGGCTTGACCCTCGCCTGGCGTGACTTCGATGGCGTCGGGACGATGTTTTGGCTGCCACAGGATAACTGGCTTGTGGTCGCCAAGCGTTCATAGCGACGTGACTTTTTGATCCTTCGATGTCGGCTCTTCCTATCATTGTGAAGCAAAATTCCCCAAGCGTAGGATTGTTCACCCTTTCAAGGGAACGTGAGCTGGGTTTAGACCGTCGTGAGACAGGTTAGTTTTACCCTACTGGTGTGTGCTAATACGTGCTATCGTAACGGAACTCCTGTGCAGTACGAGAGGAACCACAGGTACGGACCACTGGCTCAATACTAGTTCGACCGGACTTTGGTATGACGCTACGTCCGCTGGATTATGCCTGAACGCCTCTAAGGTCGTAACCAATCCGAGCTGATAGCGCTTCAAAACCTAATGGGCAATCGGAAGCTAGCGGGCCTAACAACCCTCCGAGATCCGCTGGAACTGCCTCTGCAGCCTGGCGCCTCATCCCCGCTTCATAGACTGGGCCGCATCGCGCGGGGTCGCACTGCACGTGTTAGTACCTGACCATAGGGAACGCCGGTGGCCGCCGACCTCGCCGACCGTGGACTTGACTAGTTTCGATGCCCACCGACCGCCCGCAAACGACGGGACTTCAGGCTAGGAGTTTCAAGTTGTAGAGATGCGTTCGCATCGATCCTCTCAGGCGACCTACGCCTGGTGGTGTTATGGTGGACGCAAGGCACGTCCTGGCCCGGTAGTATGTACAAGAAAATGTACAAGTCCGGGAATACGGGGTGCATCGTATGTAACGTTCGATGTACATATAAAGCCTGGTAGGTGTTGGGATTATATCTGCAACACGGGCATTATCGAAAGATGGTTAAGTGGAGTCACCCAATGGGTGCCGTGCGTTATCAGAAACGTAATGCACAGTAGAGATACATTGTCGGGAGGTGGAACCCGAAAAATGTACAAGTCCGGGAATACGGGGTGCATCGTATGTAACGTTCGATGTACATATAAAGCCTGGTAGGTGTTGGGATTATATCTGCAACACGGGCATTATCGAAAGATGGTTAAGTGGAGTCACCCAATGGGTGCCGTGCGTTATCAGGTACGTAATGCACAGTAGAGATACATTGTCGGGAGGTGGAACCCGAAAAATGTACAAGTCCGGGAATACGGGGTGCATCGTATGTAACGTTCGATGTACATATAAAGCCTGGTAGGTGTTGGGATTATATCTGCAACACGGGCATTATCGAAAGATGGTTAAGTGGAGTCACCCAATGGGTGCCGTGCGTTATCAGGTACGTAATGCACAGTAGAGATACATTGTCGGGAGGTGGAACCCGAAAAATGTACAAGTCCGGGAATACGGGGTGCATCGTATGTAACGTTCGATGTACATATAAAGCCTGGTAGGTGTTGGGATTATATCTGCAACACGGGCATTATCGAAAGATGGTTAAGTGGAGTCACCCAATGGGTGCCGTGCGTTATCAGGTACGTAATGCACAGTAGAGATACATTGTCGGGAGGTGGAACCCGAAAAATGTACAAGTCCGGGAATACGGGGTGCATCGTATGTAACGTTCGATGTACATATAAAGCCTGGTAGGTGTTGGGATTATATCTGCAACACGGGCATTATCGAAAGATGGTTAAGTGGAGTCACCCAATGGGTGCCGTGCGTTATCAGGTACGTAATGCACAGTAGAGATACATTGTCGGGAGGTGGAACCCGAAAAATGTACAAGTCCGGGAATACGGGGTGCATCGTATGTAACGTTCGATGTACATATAAAGCCTGGTAGGTGTTGGGATTATATCTGCAACACGGGCATTATCGAAAGATGGTTAAGTGGAGTCACCCTATGGGTGCCGTGCGTTATAAGGTACGTAATGCACAGTAGAGATACATTATCGGGAGGTGGAACCCGAAAAATGTACAAGTCCGGGAATACGGAAAAGTTCCCCATGAAAGGCTGGGGATACAATTATTGATACAAATAATGTGCCTAAGGGTACATTTATTTTTCTAAGTCCCAGAAATCCGTCACTGAACATCACGACTTACGAAGACATGTTCCCCCGGTCCTCCCATATACGGCACGGGGACAAGTATGAAGAATGAAAATAATGTGTGTATGGAACATATAATGTGCCTGAGAGCACATTTTTTTTTCTAAGTCCCAGAAATCCGTCACTGAACATCACGACTTACGAAGACATGTTCCCCCGGTCCTCCCATATACGGCACGGGGACAAGTATGAAGAATGAAAATAATGTGTGTATGGAACATATAATGTGCCTGAGAGCACATTTTTTTTCTAAGTCCCAGAAATCCGTCACTGAACATCACGACTTACAACACATGTTCCCCCGGTCCTCCCATATACGGCACGGGGACAAGTATGAAGTATGAAAATTTTTGGTCACAGCGTGAAATCCCTCTAATGATCATGAAAATAGCATCGGATCACTTATCTGACCATAAAAAGTGAACCAAAACCCTATTTGGACAAACTTTTTGGTCCTATTGAAAAAATCACTTTTCATATATGTCATGGTCGAAAATTTTCTAAGTCCCAAAAAATCACATATTCTCGAATATCTCGAAAACTACTTATCGGACAGGGTCAACCAAGGTGTTTAGAAAAGTCTTTACAAGCTCTATTTAATGAGCCATAGCGACTTTCAAGTGATTTTTTGACACTTTTTCGCATATCGGCATCCTTGGCTCCCATACTGGCCATAGGCCATAGGCCACCGAACGGCCAACTTTTGGTCCGGGGGTGAAATTTTTTTTCACGAGATTTTGATGAAAATGGCTTCGGAAACGCGTTTCTAATAATGAAAAGTGAAACCAAACAGTATTTGCGAAGAAAAAATTGTCCTATGAAAAAATCACTTTTTCTTAGGGTACGGGTCAAAAATTTTCTAAGTCCCAAAAAATCACATATTCTCGAATATCTCGAAAACTACTTATCGGACAGGGGTCAACCAAGGTGTTTTAGAAAGGTCTTTACTAGCTCTATTTAATGAGCCATAGCGACTTTCAAGTGATTTTTTGACACTTTTTCGCATATCGGCATCCTTGGTTTCCATACTGGCCATAGGCCATAGGGCACCGAACGGCCAACTTTTGGTCCGGGGGTGAAATTTTTTTTTCACGAGATTTTGATGAAAATGGCTTCGGAACGCGTTTCTAATAATGAAAAGTGAAACCAAACAGTATTTGCGAAGAAAAAATTGTCCTATGAAAAAATCACTTTTTTTTAGGGTACGGGTCAAAAATTTTCTAAGTCCCAAAAAATCACATATTCTCGAATATCTCGAAAACTACTTATCGGACAGGGGTCAACCAAGGTGTTTTAGAAAGGTCTTTACAAGCTCTATTTAATGAGCCATAGCGACTTTCAAGTGATTTTTTGACACTTTTTCGCATATCGGCATCCTTGGCTCCCATACTGGCCATAGGCCATAGGCCACCGAACGGCCAACTTTTGGTCCGGGGGTGAAATTTTTTTTTCACGAGATTTTGATGAAAATGGCTTCGGAACGCGTTTCTAATAATGAAAAGTGAAACCAAACAGTATTTGCGAAGAAAAAATTGTCCTATGAAAAAATCACTTTTTCTTAGGGTACGGGTCAAAAATTTTCTAAGTCCCAAAAAATCACATATTCTCGAATATCTCGAAAACTACTTATCGGACAGGGGTCAACCAAGGTGTTTTAGAAAGGTCTTTACTAGCTCTATTTAATGAGCCATAGCGACTTTCAAGTGATTTTTTGACACTTTTTCGCATATCGGCATCCTTGGTTTCCCATACTGGCCATAGGCCATAGGGCACCGAACGGCCAACTTTTGGTCCGGGGGTGAAATTTTTTTTTCACGAGATTTTGATGAAAATGGCTTCGGAACGCGTTTCTAATAATGAAAAGTGAAACCAAACAGTATTTGCGAAGAAAAAATTGTCCTATGAAAAAATCACTTTTTTTTAGGGTACGGGTCAAAAATTTTCTAAGTCCCAAAAAATCACATTTTCTCGAATATCTCGAAAACTACTTATCGGACAGGGGTCAACCAAGGTGTTTTAGAAAGGTCTCAACAAGCTCTAAATAATGGGCCATAGCGACTTTTTAGTGATTTTTTGACAAATTTTGTCATATCGGCATCCCGAGTTCCATACTGGGCCATTAGGCCATGGGGCCACCGAACGAAAAAATTTTGGTCCGAGGGTCAAAATTTTTTTTCTCATAAATTTGTTCAAAACGCCGTCGGAACGCGCCTTAGATCATGAAAAGTGAAAAGAAACAGTATTTTGCAAAGTTGGGGTGGCCTATGACTTACATGGCCACGTCCTAGGTCCGAGTTCCCGAGGTCGTGTTCTTCAGTGGCGGAAAAAAAATGGCCACTTGTGGGAGATGCAAATGTTCATTTTGTTATATAGGGGACACACTATCGAAGCGAAAAATTTCAGAAATGGCCTAAACGTGAAGAAATGATGGGGTATGTACGAAAAGAAGGTTTTTATGGTCAAACGGTGAAAATTTTTTTTTTATGAAAAATTTGGTCTCCCACCGTTCATGAATTTCTAGGACAAAAATCGAAAAATTTGAAAACTTCACGATCGAAAGGGAAACGCATTATGGGTGTTCTAGGTGTGTACGGTGTACGAAAAACGGGTCACGATGAGATATCAGGCAAATAAGTGGACCTAAAGTGAGTTATACGGGTAAGACGAGGTGTCCAAAGACCGAAATAGGGGTACCAACTGAGAACGAAATGAAGGTCCCCGAAGTCGCCATACAAGTTATAGGAGGTGTCCAAAGTACGAAAAAGAGTTCCATATTCGCTGTCCTACTATATGGTTCCCTGATTGCTGCTCCAAGGAGTAGTGAGGAAGTGTCCAAAGGTCTGTTGGGGGTATCGAGGTGATCCCCTCGACGGACAATATGCACGAAAAGTGGTTCGATGATCTATCCTGTAGGTCGTACGGCAGCCATACCCGGCTGGAAGTACCGCGGTAATTTC
>NW_023405351.1:25000-27047 GCF_013141755.1 Anopheles stephensi | reverse complement strand
ATCTTGTGGTTGTAGCGTGCGCGTCAGCATGTGATGCCGACGATGCGTTTGGCAACCTCACTCTCGGACTGTTTGATGGGTAATGATATGTCCATTATACACAAACCAACACACAACTCTGGTTCCCTCTTGGTGTGCGTCTTTACTGACCTTCGCCGAGTCAGTGGTATGTGTATCCCTTTGAAAGAGTTGGTTTCGCTCAACTCTACCAAGTGTGCTACACCATCTTGTGGTTGTAGCGTGCGCGTCAGCATATTGTGCCGACGATGCGTTTGGCAACCTCACTCTCGGACTTGTTTGATGGGTAATGATATGTCCATTATACACAAACCAACACACAACTCTGGTTCCCTAGTACCACACTGCAGGCGCCCACGGCCCCGACGGTGCGGAGCCGAGCACGCCAAAGTGCGACTGTCGATCACCCCGTTGTGTGACACGACAATCAGTCAGTGTATAAGGTACCCGGTACTACCAAAGTGTGCATCTTTACTGACCTTCGCCGAGGCAGTGGTATGTGTATCCCTTTGAAAGAGTTGCTTTCGCTCAACTCTACCAAGTGTGCTACACCATCTTGTGGTTGTAGCGTGCGCGTCAGCATGTGTGCCGACGATGCGTTGGCAACCTCACTCTCGGACTTGTTTGATGGGTAATGATATGTCCATTATACACAAACCAACACACAACTCTGGTTCCCTAGTACCACACTGCAGGCGCCCACGGCCCGACGGATGCGGAGCCGAGCACGCCAAAGTGCGACTGTCGATCACCCCGTTGTGACACGACAATCAGTCAGTGTATAAGGTACCCGTACTACCAAAGTGTGCATCTTTACTGACTTCGCCGAGGCAGTGGTATGTGTATCCCTTTGAAGAGTTGCTTTCGCTCAACTCTACCAAGTGTGCTACACCATCTTGTGGTTGTAGCGTGCGCGTCAGCATATTGTGCCGACGATGCGTTTGGCAACCTCACTCTCGGACTTTGTTGATGGTAATGATACGTCCATTATACACAAACCAACACACAACTCTGGTTCCCTCTGGTGTGCGTCTTTACTGACCTTCGCCGAGGCAGTGGTATGTGTATCCCTTTGAAAGAGTTGCTTTCGCTCAACTCTACCAAGTGTGCTACACCATCTTGTGGTTGTAGCGTGCGCGTCAGCATATTGTGCCGACGATGCGTTTGGCAACCTCACTCTCGGACTTGTTTGATGGGTAATGATATGTCCATTATACACAAACCAACACACAACTCTGGTTCCTAGTACCACCACTGCAGGCGCCCACGGCCCCGACGGTTGCGGAGCCGAGCACGCCAAAGTGCGACTGTCGATCACCCCGTTGTGACACGGACAATCAGTCAGTGTATAAGGTACCGGTACTACCAAAGTGTGCATCTTTACTGACCTTCGCCGAGGCAGTGGTATGTGTAATCCTTAGAAAGAGTTGGCTTCGGCTCAAACTACTACCAAGTCGTGGCTACACCATCTTGTGGTTGTAGCGTGCGCGTGTCAGCTATGTGGTGCCGACGATCGCGTTGGCAAACCTCACTCTCGGACTTGTTGATAGGGTAATGATATGTCCATTATACACAAACCACACACACGAACTCTGGTTCGCCCATAGTTGACCCAACACTGCATGGCGCCCACGGCCCCGACGGTTGCGAGCCGTAGCACCACGCCAAAAGTGCGACCTGTCGAATCACACCCTTTGTGACCAACGACAATCAGTCAGGTGTATAAGGTACCCGAGTACAGCCCAAAGTGTGCGTCTTTACTGACCTTCCGCCGAAGGCAGTCGGTATGTGTATCCCTTTGAAAGAGGTGCTTTCGCTCCACCTCTAGCCAAGTGTGCTACACCATCTTGTGGTTGTAGCGGTGCGCGTCAGCATGTGATGCCGACGATGCGTTTGGCAACCTCACCCCGGACTTGTGTTGGATCGGTAATGATCCTTCCGCAGGTTCACCTACGGAACCTTGTTACGACTTTTACTTCCTCTAAATCATCAAGTTCGGTCAACTTCGGCCGTGCCAACTGCAGCTCAC
>NW_023405351.1:15000-22500 GCF_013141755.1 Anopheles stephensi | reverse complement strand
GGTCCCCACAAGTCCCCGATTATTCGGAGATATTGTCCTACGAGTTTTAGTGACCCTTTTGTTCCCCGCAGGTCCCCGTAGGACGACCATCACCAGTTAAGGTGTAGTTGACTTGTCAGGGCACGGTAGTCCCCACAAGTCCCCGATTATTCGTGGATATCGTCCTACGAGTTTTTGTGACCCTTGGGTTCCCGAACTTTGCTACGATGGTTCTGCCTCCAGAGGAGACTTATGAACACTTCGTATCATTTCTTACACCGAACCATGGGATCGCGAGATTGCTCCCGGATCCCTAATCACCTTACATTTTCGTTTCGTTTCCGTACACTACGATGAGCTAATTCAATTTGTTTGTTCGTCTGGCGAACGTTTTATTGCGGAATTACCGCGGTACTTCCAGCCGGGTATGGCTGCCGTACGACCTACAGGATAGATCATCGAACCACTTTTCGTGCATATTGTCCGTCGAGGGTATCACCTCGATACCCCCAACAGACCTTTGGACACTTCCTCACTACTCCTTGGAGCAGCAATCAGGGAACCATATAGTAGGAACAGCCGAATATGGAACTCTTTTCGTACTTTGGACACCTCCTATAACTTGTATGGCGACTTCGGGGACCTTCATTTCGTTCTCAGTTGGTACCCCTATTTCGGTCTTTGGGCACCTCGTCTTACCCGTATAACTCACTTTAGGTCCACTTATTTGCCTGATATCTCATCGTGAACCCGTTTTTCGTACACCGTACACACCTAGGAACACCACATATGCGTTTCCCTTTCGATCGTGAAGTTTTGAAATTTTTCGATTTTTGGTCCTAGAAATTCATGAACGGTGGGAGACCAAAATTTTTCATAAAAAAAAAATTTTCACCGTTTGACCATAAAAACCTTCTTTTCGTACATACCCCATCATTTCTTCACGTTTTAGGCCATTTCTGAAATTTTCGCTTCGATAGTGTGTCCCCTATAATACAAAATGAACATTTTGCATCTCCCACAAGTGGCCATTTTTTTCCGCCACTGAAGAACACGACCTCGGGAACTCGGACCTAGGACGTGGCCATGTAAGTCATAGGCCACCCCAACTTTTGCAAAATACTGTTTCTTTTCACTTTTCATGATCTAAGGCGCGTTCCGACGGCGTTTTGAACAAATTTATGAGAAAAAAAATTTTGACCCTCGGACCAAAATTTTTTCGTTCGGGGCCCCATGGCCTATGGCCAGTATGGGAACTCGGGATGCCGATATGACAAAATTTGTCAAAAAATCACTAAAAAGTCGCTATGGCCCATTATTTAGAGCTTGTTGAGACCTTTCTAAAACACCTTGGTTGACCCCTGTCCGATAAGTAGTTTTCGAGATATTCGAGAATAAGTGATTTTTTGGGACTTAGAAAATTTTTGACCCGTACCCTAAGAAAAAGTGATTTTTTCATAGGACAATTTTTTCTTCGCAAATACTGTTTGGTTTCACTTTTCATTATTAGAAACGCGTTCCGAAGCCATTTTCATCAAAATCTCGTGAAAAAAAAATTTCACCCCCGGACCAAAAGTTGGCCGTTCGGTGCCCTATGGCCTATGGCCAGTATGGGAACCAAGGATGCCGATATGCGAAAAAGTGTCAAAAAATCACTTGAAAGTCGCTATGGCTCATTAAATAGAGCTTGTAAAGACCTTTCTAAAACACCTTGGTTGACCCCTGTCCGATACGTAGTTTTCGAGATATTCGAGAATAATGTGATTTTTTGGGACTTAGAAAATTTTTGACCCGTACCCTAAGAAAAAGTGATTTTTTCATAGGACAATTTTTTCTTCGCAAATACTGTTTGGTTTCACTTTTCATTATTAGAAACGCGTTCCGAAGCCATTTTCATCAAAATCTCGTGAAAAAAAAATTTCACCCCCGGACCAAAAGTTGGCCGTTCGGTGCCCTATGGCCTATGGCCAGTATGGGAACCAAGGATGCCGATATGCGAAAAAGTGTCAAAAAATCACTTGAAAGTCGCTATGGCTCATTAAATAGAGCTTGTAAAGACCTTTCTAAAACACCTTGGTTGACCCCTGTCCGATACGTAGTTTTCGAGATATTCGAGAATAAGTGATTTTTTGGGACTTAGAAAATTTTCGACCATAACATATATGAAAAGTGAATTTTTCATAGGACAATTTTTTCTTCGCAAATACTGTTTGGTTTCACTTTTCATTATTAGAAACGCGTTCCGAAGCCATTTTCATCAAAATCTCGTGAAAAAAAAATTTCACCCCCGGACCAAAAGTTGGCCGTTCGGTGCCCTATGGCCTATGGCCAGTATGGGAACCAAGGATGCCGATATGCGAAAAAGTGTCAAAAAATCACTTGAAAGTCGCTATGGCTCATTAAATAGAGCTTGTAAAGACCTTTCTAAAACACCTTGGTTGACCCCTGTCCGATAAGTAGTTTTCGAGATATTTGAGAATATGTGATTTTTTGGGACTTAGAAAATTTTCGACCATGACATATATGAAAAGTGATTTTTTCACAGGACCAAAAAGTTTGTCCAAATAGGGTTTTGGTTCACTTTTTATGGTCAGATAAGTGATCCGATGCTATTTTCATGATCATTAGAGGGATTTCACGCTGTGACCAAAAATTTTCATACTTCATGCTTGTCCCCGTGCCGTATATGGGAGGACCGGGGGAACATGTCTTCGTAAGTCGTGATGTTCAGTGACGGATTTCTGGGACTTAGAAAAAAAAAGTGCTCTCAGGCACATTATATGTTCCATACACACATGATTTTCATTCTTCATACTTGTCCCGGTTCCGTATATGGGAGGACCAGGGGAACATGTCTTCGTAAGTCTTGATGTTCAGTGACGGATTTCTGGGACTTAGAAAAAAAATGTGCTCTCAGGCACATTATATGTTCCATACACACATGATTTTCATTCTTCATACTTGTCCCGGTGCCGTATATGGGAGGACCGGGGGAACATGTCTTCGTAAGTCGTGATGTTCAGTGACGGATTTCTGGGACTTAGAAAAAAAATGTGCTCTCAGGCACATTATATGTTCCATACACACATTATTTTCATTCTTCATACTTGTCCCCGTGCCGTATATGGGAGGACCGGGGGAACATGTCTTCGTAAGTCGTGATGTTCAGTGACGGATTTCTGGGACTTAGAAAAAAAATGTGCTCTCAGGCACATTATATGTTCCATACACACATTATTTTCATTCTTCATACTTGTCCCGGTGCCGTATATGGGAGGACCGGGGGAACATGTCTTCGTAAGTCGTGATGTTCAGTGACGGATTTCTGGGACTTAGAAAAAAAATGTGCTCTCAGGCACATTATATGTTCCATACACACATGATTTTCATTCTTCATACTTGTCCCCGTGCCGTATATGGGAGGACCGGGGGAAGATGTGTTTGTAAGTCGTGTTCTTCAGTGACGGAATTTTGGACTTAAAAAAAATAAATGTGCCCTCAGGCACATTATATGTTCCATACACACATTATTTTCATTCTTCATACTTGTCCCCGTGCCGTATATGGGAGGACCGGGGGAAGATGTGTTTGTAAGTCGTGTTCTTCAGTGACGGAATTTTGGACTTAAAAAAATAAATGTGCCCTCAGGCACATTATATGTTCCATACACACATTATTTTCATTCTTCATACTTGTCCCCGTGCCGTATATGGGAGGACCGGGGGAAGATGTGTTTGTAAGTCGTGTTCTTCAGTGACGGAATTTTGGACTTAAAAAAAATAAATGTGCCCTCAGGCACATTATAAGGTCCGTCCATTATACACATACCAGCACACAACTCTGGTTCCCTAGTACCACACTGCAGGCGCCCACGGCCCCGACGGATGCGGAGCCGAGCACGCCAAAGTGCGACTGTCGATCACCCCGTTGTGACACGACAATCAGTCAGTGTATAAGGTACCCGGTACTACCAAATTGTGCATCTTTACTGACCTTCGCCGAGGCAGTGGTATGTGTATCCCTTTGAAAGAGTTGCTTTCGCTCAACTCTACCAAGTGTGCTACACCATCTTGTGGTTGTAGCGTGCGCGTCAGCATATTGTGCCGACGATGCGTTTGGCAACCTCACTCCCGGACTTGTTTGATGGGTAATGATACGTCCATTATACACAAACCAACACACAACTCTGGTTCCCTCTGGTGTGCATCTTTACTGACCTTCGCCGAGTCAGTGGTATGTGTATCCCTTTGAAAGAGTTGGTTTCGCTCAACTCTACCAAGTGTGCTACACCATCTTGTGGTTGTAGCGTGCGCGTCAGCATATTGTGCCGACGATGCGTTTGGCAACCTCACTCTCGGACTTGTTTGATGGGTAATGATATGTCCATTATACACAAACCAACACACAACTCTGGTTCCCTCTGGTGTGCGTCTTTACTGACCTTCGCCGAGGCAGTGGTATGTGTATCCCTTTGAAAGAGTTGGTTTCGCTCAACTCTACCAAGTGTGCTACACCATCTTGTGGTTGTAGCGTGCGCGTCAGCATGTGATGCCGACGATGCGTTTGGCAACCTCACTCTCGGACTTGTTTGATGGGTAATGATATGTCCATTATACACAAACCAACACACAACTCTGCTTCCCTAGTACCACACTGCAGGCGCCCACGGCCCCGACGGATGCGGAGCCGAGCACGCCAAAGTGCGACTGTCGATCACCCCGTTGTGACACGACAATCAGTCAGTGTATAAGGTACCCGGTACTACCAAAGTGTGCATCTTTACTGACCTTCGCCGAGGCAGTGGTATGTGTATCCCTTTGAAAGAGTTGCTTTCGCTCAACTCTACCAAGTGTGCTACACCATCTTGTGGTTGTAGCGTGCGCGTCAGCATGTGATGCCGACGATGCGTTTGGCAACCTCACTCTCGGACTTGTTTGATGGGTAATGATACGTCCATTATACACAAACCAACACACAACTCTGGTTCCCTCTGGTGTGCGTCTTTACTGACCTGCGCCGAGTCAGTGGTATGTGTATCCCTTTGAAAGAGTTGCTTTCGCTCAACTCTACCAAGTGTGCTACACCATCTTGTGGTTGTAGCGTGCGCGTCAGCATGTGATGCCGACGATGCGTTTGGCAACCTCACTCTCGGACTTGTTTGATGGGTAATGATACGTCCATTATACACAAACCAACACACAACTCTGGTTC
The DNA here is from genome assembly GCF_013141755.1 of Anopheles stephensi. NCBI lineage: Eukaryota > Metazoa > Arthropoda > Insecta > Diptera > Culicidae > Anopheles > Anopheles stephensi. Next base: position 17,310 of record NW_023405351.1, on the reverse strand, counting down.
CCTCTGGTGTGCGTCTTTACTGACCTGCGCCGAGTCAGTGGTATGTGTATCCCTTTGAAAGAGTTGCTTTCGCTCAACTCTACCAAGTGTGCTACACCATCTTGTGGTTGTAGCGTGCGCGTCAGCATATTGTGCCGACGATGCGTTTGGCAACCTCACTCCCGGACTTGTTTGATGGGTAATGATATGTCCATTATACACAAACCAACACACAACTCTGGTTCCCTAGTACCACACTGCAGGCGCCCACGGCCCCGACGGATGCGGAGCCGAGCACGCCAAAGTGCGACTGTCGATCACCCCTTTGTGACACGACAATCAGTCAGTGTATAAGGTACCCGGTACTGCCAAAGTGTGCGTCTTTACTGACCTGCGCCGAGTCAGTGGTATGTGTATCCCTTTGAAAGAGTTGCTTTCGCTCAACTCTACCAAGTGTGCTACACCATCTTGTGGTTGTAGCGTGCGCGTCAGCATGTGATGCCGACGATGCGTTTGGCAACCTCACTCTCGGACTTGTTTGATGGGTAATGATACGTCCATTATACACAAACCAACACACAACTCTGGTTCCCTCTGGTGTGCGTCTTTACTGACCTTCGCCGAGTCAGTGGTATGTGTATCCCTTTGAAAGAGTTGGTTTCGCTCAACTCTACCAAGTGTGCTACACCATCTTGTGGTTGTAGCGTGCGCGTCAGCATATTGTGCCGACGATGCGTTTGGCAACCTCACTCTCGGACTTGTTTGATGGGTAATGATATGTCCATTATACACATACCAACACACAACTCTGGTTCCCTAGTACCACACTGCAGGCGCCCACGGCCCCGACGGATGCGGAGCCGAGCACGCCAAAGTGCGACTGTCGATCACCCCTTTGTGACACGGCAATCAGTCAGTGTATAAGGTACCCGGTACTGCCAAAGTGTGCGTCTTTACTGACCTGCGCCGAGTCAGTGGTATGTGTATCCCTTTGAAAGAGTTGCTTTCGCTCAACTCTACCAAGTGTGCTACACCATCTTGTGGTTGTAGCGTGCGCGTCAGCATGTGATGCCGACGATGCGTTTGGCAACCTCACTCTCGGACTTGTTTGATGGGTAATGATATGTCCATTATACACATACCAACACACAACTCTGGTTCCCTCTGGTGTGCGTCTTTACTGACCTTCGCCGAGTCAGTGGTATGTGTATCCCTTTGAAAGAGTTGGTTTCGCTCAACTCTACCAAGTGTGCTACACCATCTTGTGGTTGTAGCGTGCGCGTCAGCATATTGTGCCGACGATGCGTTTGGCAACCTCACTCCCGGACTTGTTTGATGGGTAATGATATGTCCATTATACACAAACCAACACACAACTCTGCTTCCCTAGTACCACACTGCAGGCGCCCACGGCCCCGACGGTTGCGGAGCCGAGCACGCCAAAGTGCGACTGTCGATCACCCCGTTGTGACACGACAATCAGTCAGTGTATAAGGTACCCGGTACTACCAAAGTGTGCATCTTTACTGACCTTCGCCGAGGCAGTGGTATGTGTATCCCTTTGAAAGAGTTGCTTTCGCTCAACTCTACCAAGTGTGCTACACCATCTTGTGGTTGTAGCGTGCGCGTCAGCATGTGATGCCGACGATGCGTTTGGCAACCTCACTCTCGGACTTGTTTGATGGGTAATGATACGTCCATTATACACAAACCAACACACAACTCTGGTTCCCTCTGGTGTGCGTCTTTACTGACCTGCGCCGAGTCAGTGGTATGTGTATCCCTTTGAAAGAGTTGCTTTCGCTCAACTCTACCAAGTGTGCTACACCATCTTGTGGTTGTAGCGTGCGCGTCAGCATGTGATGCCGACGATGCGTTTGGCAACCTCACTCTCGGACTTGTTTGATGGGTAATGATACGTCCATTATACACAAACCAACACACAACTCTGGTTCCCTCTGGTGTGCGTCTTTACTGACCTGCGCCGAGTCAGTGGTATGTGTATCCCTTTGAAAGAGTTGCTTTCGCTCAACTCTACCAAGTGTGCTACACCATCTTGTGGTTGTAGCGTGCGCGTCAGCATATTGTGCCGACGATGCGTTTGGCAACCTCACTCTCGGACTTGTTTGATGGGTAATGATATGTCCATTATACACAAACCAACACACAACTCTGGTTCCCTAGTACCACACTGCAGGCGCCCACGGCCCCGACGGTTGCGGAGCCGAGCACGCCAAAGTGCGACTGTCGATCACCCCGTTGTGACACGACAATCAGTCAGTGTATAAGGTACCCGGTACTGCCAAAGTGTGCGTCTTTACTGACCTTCGC
>NW_023405351.1:7500-10000 GCF_013141755.1 Anopheles stephensi | reverse complement strand
TGCATCTCCCACAAGTGGCCATTTTTTTCCGCCACTGAAGAACACGACCTCGGGAACTCGGACCTAGGACGTGGCCATGTAAGTCATAGGCCAACCCAACTTTTGCAAAATACTGTTTCTTTTCACTTTTCATGATCTAAGGCGCGTTCCGACGGCGTTTTGAACAAATTTATGAGAAGAAAAATTTTGACCCTCGGACCAAAATTTTTTCGTTCGGGGCCCCATGGCCTATGGCCAGTATGGGAACTCGGGATGCCGATATGACAAAATTTGTCAAAAAATCACTAAAAAGTCGCTATGGCCCATTATTTAGAGCTTGTTGAGACCTTTCTAAAACACCTTGGTTGACCCCTGTCCGATAAGTAGTTTTCGAGATATTCGAGAAAATGTGATTTTTTAGGACTTAGAAAATTTTTGACCCGTACCCTAAGAAAAAGTGATTTTTTCATAGGACAATTTTTTCTTCGCAAATACTGTTTGGTTTCACTTTTCATTATTAGAAACGCGTTCCGAAGCCATTTTCATCAAAATCTCGTGAAAAAAAAATTTCACCCCCGGACCAAAAGTTGGCCGTTCGGTGCCCTATGGCCTATGGCCAGTATGGGAACCAAGGATGCCGATATGCGAAAAAGTGTCAAAAAATCACTAAAAAGTCGCTATGGCTCATTAAATAGAGCTTGTTGAGACCTTTCTAAAACACCTTGGTTGACCCCTGTCCGATAAGTAGTTTTCGAGATATTCGAGAAAATGTGATTTTTTGGGACTTAGAAAATTTTTGACCCGTACCCTAAGAAAAAGTGATTTTTTCATAGGACAATTTTTTCTTCGCAAATACTGTTTGGTTTCACTTTTCATTATTAGAAACGCGTTCCGAAGCCATTTTCATCAAAATCTCGTGAAAAAAAATTTCACCCCCGGACCAGAAGTTGGCCGTTCGGTGCCCTATGACCTATGGCCAGTATGGGAACCAAGGATGCCGATATGCGAAAAAGTGTCAAAAAATCACTTGAAAGTCGCTATGGCTCATTAAATAGAGCTTGTAAAGACCTTTCTAAAACACCTTGGTTGACCCCTGTCCGATACGTAGTTTTCGAGATATTCGAGAATAAGTGATTTTTTGGGACTTAGAAAATTTTTGACCCGTACCCTAAGAAAAAGTGATTTTTTCATAGGACAATTTTTTCTTCGCAAATACTGTTTGGTTTCACTTTTCATTATTAGAAACGCGTTCCGAAGCCATTTTCATCAAAATCTCGTGAAAAAAAAATTTCACCCCCGGACCAAAAGTTGGCCGTTCGGTGCCCTATGGCCTTTGGCCAGTATGGGAACCAAGGATGCCGATATGCGAAAAAGTGTCAAAAAATCACTTGAAAGTCGCTATGGCTCATTAAATAGAGCTTGTAAAGACCTTTCTAAAACACCTTGGTTGACCCCTGTCCGATAAGTAGTTTTCGAGATATTCGAGAATATGTGATTTTTTGGGACTTAGAAAATTTTTGACCCGTACCCTAAGAAAAAGTGATTTTTTCATAGGACAATTTTTTCTTCGCAAATACTGTTTGGTTTCACTTTTCATTATTAGAAACGCGTTCCGAAGCCATTTTCATCAAAATCTCGTGAAAAAAAAATTTCACCCCCGGACCAAAAGTTGGCCGTTCGGTGCCCTATGGCCTATGGCCAGTATGGGAACCAAGGATGCCGATATGCGAAAAAGTGTCAAAAAATCACTTGAAAGTCGCTATGGCTCATTAAATAGAGCTTGTAAAGACCTTTCTAAAACACCTTGGTTGACCCCTGTCCGATACGTAGTTTTCGAGATATTCGAGAATAAGTGATTTTTTGGGACTTAGAAAATTTTCGACCATGACATATATGAAAAGTGATTTTTTCATAGGACAATTTTTTCTTCGCAAATACTGTTTGGTTTCACTTTTCATTATTAGAAACGCGTTCCGAAGCCATTTTCATCAAAATCTCGTGAAAAAAAAATTTCACCCCCGGACCAAAAGTTGGCCGTTCGGTGCCCTATGGCCTATGGCCAGTATGGGAACCAAGGATGCCGATATGCGAAAAAGTGTCAAAAAATCACTTGAAAGTCGCTATGGCTCATTAAATAGAGCTAGTAAAGACCTTTCTAAAACACCTTGGTTGACCCCTGTCCGATAAGTAGTTTTCGAGATATTCGAGAATATGTGATTTTTTGGGACTTAGAAAATTTTCGACCATGACATATATGAAAAGTGAATTTTTCATAGGACCAAAAAGTTTGTCCAAATAGGGTTTTGGTTCACTTTTTATGGTCAGATAAGTGATCCGATGCTATTTTCATGATCATTAGAGGGATTTCACGCTGTGACCAAAAATTTTCATACTTCATACTTGTCCCCGTGCCGTATATGGGAGGACCGGGGGAACATGTCTTCGTAAGTCGTGATGTTCACTGACGGATTTCTGGGACTTAGAAAAAAACTGTGCTCTCAGGCACATTATATGTTTCATA
>NW_023405350.1:62500-96552 GCF_013141755.1 Anopheles stephensi | reverse complement strand
TGGCGACTATGGGACCTTCATGTCGTACTCAGTTGGTACCCCTATTCATCGAGGGTATCGCTGTGATACCCCCAACAGACCTTCGACACCGTCCTACTATTTTCCTTAGAGCAGTCATCCAGAGAACCATATAGTAGGAACAGCCGATATGAACCCTTTTAGACTTTGGACACCTCCTATAACTTGTATGGCGACTATGGGACCTTCATATTGTACTCAGTTGGTACCCCTAGTCATCGAGGGTATCGCTGTGATACCCCCAACAGACCTTTGACACCGTCTTACTACTCCTTAGAGGCATCTTCAGAGAACCATATAGTAAGGAACAGCCGAATATGGACCCTTTTCGTTCTTTGACACTCCTATAACTTGTATGGCGACTATGGGGACTTCATGTCGTACTCAGTTGGTACCCTATCATCGAGGGTATCGTTGAATACTCCAACAGACCTTTGGACACCGTCTTACTACTCCTTAGAGCAGTCATCAGAGAACCATATGGTAGGAACAGCCGAATATGGAACCCTTTTGTACTTTGGACACCTCCTATAACTTGTATGACGACTATGGGGACCTTCATTTCGTACTCAGTTGGTACCCCTATTCATCGAGGGTATCGCTTTGATACCCCCAACAGACCTTTGGACACCGTCTTACTACTCCTTAGAGCAGTCATCAGAGAACCATATGGTAGGAACAGCCGAATATGGAACCCTTTTCGTTCTTTGGACACCTCCTATAACTTGTATGGCGACTATGGGGATCTTCATATCGTACTCAGTTGGTACCCCTATTCATCGAGGGTATCGCTTTGATACCCCCAACAGACCTTTGGACACCGTCTTACTTCTCTTTAGAGCAGCCATCAGCGAACCATTAAGAAGGAACAGCCGAATATGGAACCCTTTTCGTTCTTTGGACACCTCCTATAACTTGTATAGCTATTATGGGGACCTTCATGTCGTACTCAGTTGGTACCCCTATTCATCGAGGGTATCGCTTTGATACCCCCAACAGACCTTTGGACACCGTCTTACTACTCCTTAGAGCAGTCATCAGAGAACCATATAGTAGGAACAGCCGAATATGGAACCCTTTTCGTTCTTTGGACACCTCCTATAACTTGTATGGCGACTATGGGGACCTTCATGTCGTACTCAGTTGGTACCCCTATTCATCGAGGGTATCGCTTTGATACCCCCAACAGACCTTTGGACACCGTCTTACTACTCCTTAAAGCAATCATCAGAGAACCATATGGTAGGAACAGCCGAATATGGAACCCTTTCGTACTTTGGACACCTCCTATAACTTGTATGACGACTATGGGGACCTTCATTTCGTACTCAGTTGGTACCCCTATTCATCGAGGGTATCGCTTTGATACCCCCTACAGACCTTTGGACACCGTCTTACTACTCCTTAGAGCAGTCATCAGAGAACCATATGGTAGGAACAGCCGAATATGGAACCCTTTTCGTTCTTTGGACACCTCCTATAACTTGTATGACGACTATGGGGACCTTCATTTCGTACTCAGTTGGTACCCCTATTCATCGAGGGTATCGTTTTGATACCCCCAACAGACCTTTGGACACCGTCTTACTACTCCTTAGAGCAGTCATCAGAGAACCATATAGTGGACACAGCCGAATATGGAACCCTTTTCGTTCTTTGGACACCTCCTACAACTTGTATGGCGACTATGGGGACATTCATATCGTACTCAGTTGGTACCCCTATTCATCGAGGGTATCGCTTTGATACCCCCAACAGACCTTTGGACACCGTCTTACTACTCCTTAGAGCAGTCATCAGAGAACCATATAGTAGGAACAGCCGAATATGGAACCCTTTTCGTTCTTTGGACACCTCCTATAACTTGTATGGCGACTATGGGGACCTTCATGTCGTACTCAGTTGGTACCCCTATTCATCGAGGGTATCGCTGCGATACCCCCAACAGACCTTTGGACACCGTCTCACTACTCCTTAGAGCAGTCATCAGAGAACCATATAGTAGGAACAGCCGAATATGGAACCCTTTTCGTTCTTTGGACACCTCATATAACTTGTATGGCGACTATGGGGACCTTCATTTCGTACTCAGTTGGTACCCCTATTCATCGAGGGTATCGCTTTGATACCCCCAACAGACCTTTGGACACCGTCTTGCTACCCCTTAGAGCAGTCATCAGAGAACCATATAGTAGGAACAGCCGAATATGGAACCCTTTTCGTTCTTTGGACACCTCCTATAAGTTGTATGGCGACTATGGGGACCTTCATATCGTACTCAGTTGGTACCCCTATTCATCGAGGGTATCGCTGTGATACCCCCAACAGACCTTTGGCCACCGTCTCACTACTCCTTAGAGCAGTCATCAGAGAACCATATAGTAGGAGCAGCCGAATATGGAACCCTTTTTGTTCTTTGGACACCTCCTATAACTTGTATGGCGACTATGGGGACCTTCATTTCGTACTCAGTTGGTACCCCTATTCATCGAGGGTATCGCTGTGATACCCCCAACAGACCTTTGGACACCGTCTTACTACCCCTTAGAGCAGTCATCAGAGAACCATATAGTAGGAGCAGCCGAATATGGAACCCTTTTCGTTCTTTGGACACCTCCTATAACTTGTATGGCGACTATGGGGACCTTCATATCGTACTCAGTTGGTACCCCTATTCATCGAGGGTATCGCTGCGATACCCCCAACAGACCTTTGGACACCGTCTCACTACTCCTTAGAGCAATCATCAGAGAACCATATAGTAGGAACAGCCGAATATGGAACCCTTTTCGTTCTTTGGACACCTCCTACAACTTGTATGGCGACTATGGGGACCTTTATTTCGTACTCAGTTGGTACCCTTATTCATCGAGGGTATCGCTGTGATACCCCCAACAGACCTTTGGACACCGTCTTACTACTCCTTAGAGCAGTCATCAGAGAACCATATAGAAGGAACAGCCGAATATGGAACCCTTTTCGTTCTTTGGACACCTCATATAACTTGTATGGCGACTATGGGGACCTTCATTTCGTACTCAGTTGGTACCCCTATTCATCGAGGGTATCGCTGCGATACCCCCAACAGACCTTTGGACACCGTCTCACTACTCCTTAGAGCAGTCATCAGAGAACCATATAGTAGGAACAGCCGAATATGGAACCCTTTTCGTTCTTTGGACACCTCCTATAACTTGTATGGCGACTATGGGGACCTTCATTTCGTACTCAGTTGGTACCCCTATTCATCGAGGGTATCGCTGCGATACCCCCAACAGACCTTTGGACACCGTCTCACTACTCCTTAGAGCAGTCATCAGAGAACCATATAGTAGGAACAGCCGAATATGGAACCCTTCTCGTTCTTTGGACACCTCCTTCAACTTATATGGCGACTATGGGACCTTCATGTCGTACTCAGTTGGTACCCCTATTCATCGAGGGTATCGCTGTGATACCCCCAACAGACCTTTGGAAACCGTCTTACTACTCCTTAAAGCAGTCATCACAGAACCATGTGGTAGGAACAGCCGAATATGGAACCCTTCTCGTTCTTTGGACACCTCCTTTAACTTATATGGCGACTATGGGGACCTTCATTTCGAACTCAGTTGGTACCCTTATTCATCGAGGGTATTGCTGTGATACCCCCAACAGACCTTTGGACACCGTCTTACTACTCCTTAGAGCAGTCATCAGAGAACCATATAGTAGGAACAGCCGAATATGGAACCCTTTTCGTTCTTTGGACACCTCCTATAACTTGTATGACGACTATGGGGACCTTCATTTCGTACTCAGTTGGTACCCCTATTCATCGAGGGTATCGCTGTGATACCCCCAACAGACCTTTGGAAAACTTACTACTCCTTAAAGCAGTCATCACAGAACCATGTGGTAGGAACAGCCGAATATGGAACCCTTCTCGTTCTTTGGACACCTCCTTTAACTTATATGGCGACTATGGGGATCTTCATTTCGTACTCAGTTGGTACCCCTATTCATCGAGGGTATCGCTGTGATACCCCCAACAGACCTTTGGAAAACTTACTACTCCTTAAAGCAGTCATCACAGAACCATGTGGTAGGAACAGCCGAATATGGAACCCTTTTCGTTCTTTGGACACCTCCTACAACTTGTATGGCAACCATGGGGACCTTCATATCGTACTCAGTTGGTACCCTTATTCATCGAGGGTATCGCTGTGATACCCCCAACAGACCTTTGGACACCGTCTTACTACTCCTTAGAGCAGTCATCAGAGAACCATATAGTAGGAACAGCCGAATATGGAACCCTTCTCGTTCTTTGGACACCTCCTTCAACTTATATGACGACTATGGGACCTTCATGTCGTACTCAGTTGGTACCCCTATTCATCGAGGGTATCGCTGTGATACCCCCAACAGACCTTTGGAAACCGTCTTACTACTCCTTAAAGCAGTCATCACAGAACCATGTGGTAGGAACAGCCGAATATGGAACCCTTCTCGTTCTTTGGACACCTCCTATAACTTATATGGCGACTATGGGGATCTTCATTTCGTACTCAGTTGGTACCCCTATTCATCGAGGGTATCGCTGTGATACCCCCAACAGACCTTTGGACACCGTCTTACTATTTCTTAGAGCAGTCATCAGAGAACCATGTGGTAGGAACAGCCGAATATGGAACCCTTTTCGTACTTTGGACACCTCCTATAACTTGTATGACGACTATGGGGACCTTCATATCGTACTCAGTTGGTACCCTTATTCATCGAGGGTATCGCTTTGATACCCCCAACAGACCTTTGGACACCGTCTTACTACTCCTTAGAGCAGTCATCAGAGAACCATATAGTAGAAACAGCCGAATATGGAACCCTTTTCGTTCTTTGGACACCTCCTATAACTTTTTTTTTATTTTATTTTTTTTTATTTTTATTCCTCTACCGACGGCGATGCGACTGGCGCCAGCATCTCGGGAGACACCGATATCCGTGGTGACGGTATGGGGGTGGGGGCGGTACTCGTCCGCGCTCCCGCATCCGACTCTCCTGGTGTCCCTGGCGTTCCCCTCGGGGCTGGCGTGGGTGCTCCCGTTGCGCTGCATAGTGACGACAGCGTTCCCGGCGACAGGAGCGTCACCACTACTCGCGGCGACATCTTCATTTTTTCGGTTTGACGGTTACGGTGGCCTCTGCATCCACCGACCCATCAGACCCGCTCTCCTCCTCTTGCATGGCTACTGCTGTCCGGTTCGTTGCTCTGCCCAGCAGTTGCTAGACTTCTGCGCCTAGCCGGTATGCGGTCCGCATTCGCCTTTATGGCAAAAGCTCAGTGCGGAGCTTTTATGGTGTGTGTCTTTGATAGGACTTGAGCTAGTGCCCCATAGGTGGCGCTGGTGGCACTAAAGAGAAAAGCTCTCCCAGGACATCAACCGGAATGTCCGATGAGTTCTCCACTGTGCACTTGTCAGTCTATAAGCAAACGACACACCTCGCACGCACTAACCGACACTGACACACACAGCCCTACTAAGTGCGTGTGCCCTTAGCACGTGTTTATGCCACGTCGTTTTTCACTCTTTTTTGATGCTGTTTTTACCACTGAATGTTCTCTCTTTTCGGAGGTGATTTGCACAGCAATTTTACACTCCTGAAAGGTTTTCTCAACCAAACTGCGGCTGCGGGCTCCCTTTCATCCGCACCGAAAGGGAGCGCTTCGCACGCACGCACTCACCTAACCACACACGCACTTTTTTGGTCACACGCGCCGAAGCGAGACGCAATGTTTGTGTGCCGTTTTATACTTTATTTGCACGGATTTTCACCGAAACTTCACACAGGTGGCGTACAAACTGGATAACTAAACACTTTGCACCCACGTTTCACTGTTTTCAATATAGTTTCCTTTCGATAATCTGTTTTCACCAAAAGCACACGAAAGGCGTCCGCTCGCTTCGGTTGACGGTTCGCCTCTCCCTCCTATAACTTGTATGGCGACTATGGGACCTTCATTTCGTACTCAATTGGTACCCCTATTCATCGAGGGTATCGCTTTGATACCCCCAACAGACCTTTGGACACCGTCTTACTACTGCTTAGAGCAGTCATCAGAGAACCATATAGTAGGAACAGCCGAATATGGAACCCTTTTCGTTCTTTGGACACCTCCTATAACTTGTATGGCGACTATGGGGACCTTCATTTCGTACTCAGTTGGTACCCTTATTCATCGAGGGTATCGCTTTGATACCCCCAACAGACCTTTGGACACCGTCTTACTACTCCGTAAAGCAGTCATCAGAGAACCATATAGTAGGAACAGCGGAATATGGAACCCTTTTCGTTCTTTGGACACCTCCTATAACTTTTTTATATTTTTTTATATATATATATTTTTTATTCCTCTACCGACGGCGATGCGACTGGCGCCAGCATCTCGGGAGATACCGATATCCGTGGTGACGGTGTGGGGGCGGGGGCGGTACTCGTCCGCGCTCCCGCATCCGGCTCTCCTGGTGTCCCTGGCGTTCCCCTCGGGGCTGGCGTGGGTGCTCCCGTTGCGCTGCATAGTGACGACAGCGTTCCCAACGACAGGAGCGTCACCACTACTCGCGGCGACATCTTCATTTTTTTCGGGTTGACGGTTACGGTGGCCTCTGCATCCACCGACCCATCAGACCCGCTCTCCTCCTCTTGCATGGCTACCGCTGTCCGGTTCGTTGCTCTGCCCAGCAGTTGCTAGACTTCTGCGCCTAGCCGGTATGCTGTCCGCATTCGCCTTTATGGCAAAAGCTCAGTGCGGAGCTTTTATGGCACTAAAGAGAAGAGCTCTCTCAGGACATCAACCGGAATGTCCGATGAGTTCTCCACTGTGCACTTGTCAGTCTATAAGCAAACAGCACACCTCGCACGCACTAACCGACACTGACACACACTGCCCTACTAAGTGCGTGTGCCCTTAGCACGTGTTTATGCCACGTCGTTTTTCACTCTTTTTTGATGCTGTTTTTACCACTGAATGTTTGTTTTCTCTTTTCGGAGGTGATTTGCACAGCACTTTTACACTCCTGAAAGGTTTTCTCAACCAAACTGCGGCTGCGGGCTCCCTTTCATCCGCACCGAAAGGGAGCGCTTCGCACGCACGCACTCACCTAACCACACATGCACTTTTTTGGTCACACGCGCCGAAGCGCGACGCAATGTTTGTGTGCCGTTTTATACTATATTTGCACGGATTTTCACCGAAACTTCACACAGGTGGCGTACAAACTAGATAACTAAACACTTTGCACCCACGTTTCACTGTTTTCAATATAGTTTCCTTTCGATAATCTGTTTTCACCAAAAGCACACGAAAGGCGTCCGCTCGCTTCGGTTGACAGTTCGCCTCTCCCTCTTATAACTTGTATGACGACTATGGGACCTGCATATCGTACTCAGTTGGTACCCCTATTCATCGAGGGTATCGCTTTGATACCCCCAACAGACCTTTGGACACCGTCTTACTACTCCTTAGAGCAGTCATCACAGAACCATGTGGTAGGAACAGCCGAATATGGAACCCTTTTCGTTCTTTGGACACCTCCTATAACTTGTATGGCGACTATGGGACCTTCATTTCGTACTCAGTTGGTACCCCTATTCATCGAGGGTATCGCTGTGATACCCCCAACAGACCTTTGGACACCGTCTTACTACTCCGTAAAGCAGTCATCAGAGAACCATATAGTAGGAACAGCCGAATATGGAACCCTTTTCGTTCTTTGGACACCTCCTATAACTTGTATGACGACTATGGGGACCTTCATTTCGTACTCAGTTGGTACCCCTATTCATCGAGGGTATCGCTGTGATACCCCCAACAGACCTTTGGACACCGTCTTACTACTGCTTAGAGCAGTCATCAGAGAACCATATAGTAGGAACAGCCGAATATGGAACCCTTTTCGTTCTTTGGACACCTCCTACAACTTGTATCGCGACTATGGGGACCTTCATATCGTACTCAGTTGGTACCCTTATTCATCGAGGGTATCGCTTTGATACCCCCAACAGACCTTTGGACACCGTCTTACTACTCCTTAGAGCAGTCATTAGAGAACCATATAGTAGGAACAGCCGAATATGGAACCCTTCTCGTTCTTTGGACACCTCCTATAACTCGTATGGCGACTATGGGGACCTTCATTTCGTACTCAGTTGGTACCCCTATTCATCGAGGGTATCGCTGTGATACCCCCAACAGACCTTTGGACACCGTCTTACTACTCCGTAAAGCAGTCATCAGAGAACCATATAGTAGGAACAGCCGAATATGGAACCCTTTTCGTTCTTTGGACACCTCCTATAACTTGTATGACGACTATGGGGACCTTCATTTCGTACTCAGTTGGTACCCCTATTCATCGAGGGTATCGCTTTGATACCCCCAACAGACCTTTGGACACCGTCTTACTACTGCTTAGAGCAGTCATCAGAGAACCATATAGTAGGAACAGCCGAATATGGAACCCTTTTCGTTCTTTGGACACCTCCTATAACTTGTATGGCGACTATGGGGACCTTCATGTCGTACTCAGTTGGTACCCCTATTCATCGAGGGTATCGCTTTGATACCCCCAACAGACCTTCGGACACCGTCTTACTACTCCTTAGGGCAGTCATCAGAGAACCATGTGGTAGGAACAGCCGAATATGGAACCCTTTTCGTTCTTTGGACACCTCCTATAACTTGTATGGCGACTATGGGGACCTTCATTTCGTACTCAGTTGGTACCCTTATTCATCGAGGGTATCGCTTTGATACCCCCAACAGACCTTTGGACACCGTCTTACTACTCCTTAGAGCAGTCATCAGAGAACCATATAGTAGAAACAGCCGAATATGGAACCCTTTTCGTTCTTTGGACACCTCCTACAATTTGTATGGCGACCATGGGGACCTTCATATCGTACTCAGTTGGTACCCTTATTCATCGAGGGTATCGCTGTGATACCCCCAACAGACCTTTGGACACCGTCTTACTACTCCTTAGAGCAGTCATCAGAGAACCATGTGGTAGGAACAGCCGAATATGGAACCCTTCTCGTTCTTTGGACACCTCCTTCAACTTATATGGCGACTATGGGACCTTCATGTCGTACTCAGTTGGTACCCCTATTCATCGAGGGTATCGCTGTGATACCCCCAACAGACCTTTGGAAACCGTCTTACTACTCCTTAAAGCAGTCATCACAGAACCATGTGGTAGGAACAGCCGAATATGGAACCCTTCTCGTTCTTTGGACACCTCCTTTAACTTATATGGCGACTATGGGGATCTTCATTTCGTACTCAGTTGGTACCCCTATTCATCGAGGGTATCGCTGTGATACCCCCAACAGACCTTTGGACACCGTCTTACTACTCCTTACAGCAGTCATCAGAGAACCATATAGTAGAAACAGCCGAATATGGAACCCTTTCTGTTCTTTGGACACCTCCTACAACTTGTATGGCGACCATGGGGACCTTCATATCGTACTCAGTTGGTACCCTTATTCATCGAGGGTATCGCTGTGATACCCCCAACAGACCTTTGGACACCGTCTTACTACTCCTTAGAGCAGTCATCAGAGAACCATATAGTAGGAACAGCCGAATATGGAACCCTTCTCGTTCTTTGGACACCTCCTTCAACTTATGTGGCGACTATGGTACCTTCATGTCGTACTCAGTTGGTACCCCTATTCATCGAGGGTATCGCTGTGATACCCCCAACAGACCTTTGGAAACCGTCTTACTACTCCTTCAAGCAGTCATCACAGAACCATGTGGTAGGAACAGCCGAATATGGAACCCTTCTCGTTCTTTGGACACCTCCTTTAACTTATATGGCGACTATGGGGACCTTCATTTCGTACTCAGTTGGTACCCTTATTCATCGAGGGTATCGCTGTGATACCCCCAACAGACCTTTGGACACCGTCTTACTACTCCTTACAGCAGTCATCAGAGAACCATGTGGTAGGAACAGCCGAATATGGAACCCTTCTCGTTCTTTGGACACCTCCTTCAATTTATATGGCGACTATGGGACCTTCATGTCGTACTCAGTTGGTACCCCTATTCATCGAGGGTATCGCTGTGATACCCCCAACATACCTTTGGACACCGTCTTACTACTCCTTAAAGCAGTCATCACAGAACCATGTGGTAGGAACAGCAGAATATGGAACCCTTTTCGTACTTTGGACACCTCCTATAACTTGTATGGCGACTATGGGGACCTTCATATCGTACTCAGTTGGTACCCTTATTCATCGAGGGTATCGCTGTGATACCCCCAACAGACCTTTGGACACCGTCTTACTACTCCTTAGAGCAGTCATCACAGAACCATGTGGTAGGAACAGCCGAATATGGAACCCTTCTCGTTCTTTGGACACCTCCTTTAACTTATATGGTGACTATGGGGATCTTCATTTCGTACTCAGTTGGTACCCTTATTCATCGAGGGTATCGCTGTGATACCCCCAACAGACCTTTGGACACCGTCTTACTACTCATTAGAGCAGTCATCAGGGAACCATATAGTAGGAACAGCCGTATATGGAACCCTTTTCGTTCTTTGGACACCTCCTATAACTTGTATGGCGACTATGGGACCTTCATATCGTACTCAGTTGGTACCCCTATTCATCGAGGGTATCGCTGTGATACCCCCAACAGACCTTTGGACACCGTCTTACTACTCCTTAAAGCAGTCATCAGAGAACCATATAGTAGGAACAGCCGAATATGGAACCCTTTTCGTTCCTTGGACATCTCCTATAACTTGTATGGCGACTATGGGGACCTTCATGTCGTACTCAGTCTGTATCCCTATTCATCGAGGGTATCGCTGTGATACCCCCAACAGACCTTAGGACACCGTCTTACTACTCCTTGGAGCAGTCATCAGAGAACCATATAGTAGGAACAGCCGAATATGGAACCCTTTTCGTTCTTTGGACACCTCCTATAACTTGTATGACGACTATGGGACTTTCATGTCGTACTCAGTTGGTACCCCTATTCATCGAGGGTATCGCTGTGATACCCCCAACAGACCTTTGGACACCGTCTTACTACTCCTTAAAGTAGTCATCAGAGAACCATTTAGTAGGAACAGCCGAATATGGAACCCTTTTCGTTCTTTGGACATCTCCTTTAACTTATATGACGACTATGGGACTTTCATGTCGTACTCAGTTGGTACCCCTATTCATCGAGGGTATCGCTTTGATACCCCCAACAGACCTTTGGACACCGTCTTACTACTCCTTAGAGCAGTCTTCAGAGAACCATGTGGTAGGAACAGCCGAACATGGAACCCTTTTTGTTCTTTGGACATCTCCTATAACTTGTATGGCGGCTATGGGGACCTTCATATCGTACTCAGTTGGTACCCCTATTCATCGAGGGTATCGCTGTGATACCCCCAACAGACCTTTGGACACCGTCTTACTACTCCTTAGAGTAGTCATCAGAGAACCATTTAGTAGGAACAGCCGAATATGGAACCCTTTTCGTTTTTGGACACCTCCTTTAACTTGTATGGCGACTATGGGGACCTTCATATCGTACTCAGTTGGTACCCTTATTCATCGAGGGTATCGCTTTGATACCCCCCAAAGACCTTTGGACACCGTCTTACTACTCCTTAGAGCAGTCTTCAGAGAACCATGTGGTAGGAAGAGCCGAACATGGAACCCTTTTTGTTCTTTGGACATCTCCTATAACTTGTATGGCGACTATGGGGACCTTCATATCGTACTCAGTTGGTACCCCTATTCATCGAGGGTATCGCTTTGATACCCCCAACAGACCTTTGGACACCGTCTTACTACTCCTTGGAGCAGTCATCAGAGAACTATATAGTAGGAACAGCCGAATATGGAACCCTTTTCGTTCCTTGGACATCTCCTATAACTTGTATGGCGACTATGGGGACCTTCATATCGTACTCAGTTGGTACCCCTATTCATCGAGGGTATCGCTGTGATACCCCCAACAGACCTTTGGACACCGTCTTACTACTCCTTAAAGCAGTCATCAGAGAACCATATAGTAGGAACAGCCGAATATGGAACCCTTTTCGTTCCTTGGACATCTCCTATAACTTGTATGGCGACTATGGGGACCTTCATGTCGTACTCAGTTGGTACCCCTATTCATCGAGGGTATCGCTGTGATACCCCCAACAGACCTTTGGACACCGTCTTACTACTCCTTAGAGCAGTCATCAGAGAACCATATAGTAGGAACAGCCGAATATGGAACCCTTTTCGTTCTTTGGACACCTCCTTTAACTTGTATGGCGACTATGGGGACCTTCATATCGTACTCAGTTGGTACCCTTATTCATCGAGGGTATCGCTTTGATACCCCCAACAGACCTTTGGACACCGTCTTACTACTCCTTAGAGCAGTCATCAGAGAACCATTTAGTAGGAACAGCCGAATATGGAAGCCTTTTCGTTTTTGGACACCTCCTTTAACTTGTATGGCGACTATGGGGACCTTCATATCGTACTCAGTTGGTACCCTTATTCATCGAGGGTATCGCTTTGATACCCCCAACAGACCTTTGGACACCATCTTACTACTCCTTAGAGCAGTCTTCAGAGAACCATGTGGTAGGAAGAGCCGAATATGGAACCCTTTTCGTTCTTTGGACACCTCCTATAACTTGTATGACGACTATGGGACTTTCATGTCGTACTCAGTTGGTACCCCTATTCATCGAGGGTATCGCTGTGATACCCCCAACAGACCTTTGGACACCGTCTTACTACTCCTTGGAGCAGTCATCAGAGAACTATATAGTAGGAACAGCCGAATATGGAACCCTTTTCGTTCCTTGGACATCTCCTATAACTTGTATGGCGACTATGGGGACCTTCATGTCGTACTCAGTTGGTACCCCTATTCATCGAGGGTATCGCTGTGATACCCCCAACAGACCTTTGGACACCGTCTTACTACTCCTTAGAGCAGTCATCAGAGAACCATATAGTAGGAACAGCCGAATATGGAACCCTTTTCGTTCTTTGGACACCTCCTTTAACTTGTATGGCGACTATGGGGACCTTCATATCGTACTCAGTTGGTACCCTTATTCATCGAGGGTATCGCTTTGATACCCCCAACAGACCTTTGGACACCGTCTTACTACTCCTTAGAGTAGTCATCAGAGAACCATTTAGTAGGAACAGCCGAATATGGAAGCCTTTTCGTTTTTGGACACCTCCTTTAACTTGTATGGCGACTATGGGGACCTTCATATCGTACTCAGTTGGTACCCTTATTCATCGAGGGTATCGCTTTGATACCCCCAACAGACCTTTGGACATCATCTTACTACTCCTTAGAGCAGTCTTCAGAGAACCATGTGGTAGGAAGAGCCGAACATGGAACCCTTTTCTTTCTTTGGACATCTCCTATAACTTGTATGGCGACTATGGGGACCTTCATATCGTACTCAGTTGGTACCCTTATTCATCGAGGGTATCGCTGTGATACCCCCAACAGACCTTTGGACACCGTCTTACTACTCCTTAGAGCAGTCATCAGAGAACCATATAGTAGGAACAGCCGAATATGGGACCCTTTTCGTACTTTGGACACCTCCTATAACTTGTATGGCGACTATGGGGACCTTCATTTCGTACTCAGTTGGTACCCCTATTCATCGAGGGTATCGCTGTGATACCCCCAACAGACCTTTGGACACCGTCTTACTACTCCTTAGAGCAGTCATCAAAGAACCATGTGGTAGGAACAGCCGAATATGGAACCCTTTTCGTTCTTTGGACACCTCCTATAACTTGTATGGCGATTATGGGACCTTCATTTCGTACTCAGTTGGTACCCCTATTCATCGAGGGTATCGCTGTGATACCCCCAACAGACCTTTGGACACCGTCTTACTACTCCTTAAAGCAGTCATCAGTGAACCATGTAGTAGGAACAGCCGAATATGGAACTTTTTTCTTACTTTGAACACCTCCTATAACTTGTATGGCGACTATGGGACCTTCATATCGTACTCAGTTGGTACCCCTATTCATCAAGGGTATCGCTTTGATACCCCCAACAGACATTTGGACACCGTCTTACTACTCCTTAGAGCAGTCATCAGAGAACCGCTTGCGCCTAGCCGGTATGCGGTCCGCATTCGCCTTTATGGCAAAAGCTCAGTGCGGAGCTTTTATGGTGTGTGTCTTTGATAGGACTTGAGCTAGTGCCCCATAGGTGGCGCTGGTGGCACTAAAGAGAAGAGCTCTCCCAGGACATCAACCGGAATGTCCGATGAGCTCTCCACTGTGCACTTGTCAGCCTACAAGCAAACAACACTCCTCGCACGCACAAACCGACGCTGACACACACTGCCCTACTAAGTGCGTGTCGTTTTTCACTCTTTTTTGATGCTGTTTTTACCACTGAGTTTGTTTTCTCTTTTCGGAGGTGATTTGCACAGCACTTTTACACTCCTGAAAGGCTTTCTCAACCAAACTGCGGCTGCGGACTCCCTTTCATCCGCACCGAAAGGGAGCGCTTCGCACGCACACACTCACCTAACCACACACGCACTTTTTTGGTCACACGCGCCGAAGCGCGACGCAATGTTTGTGTGCCGTTTTATACTATATTTCCACGGAATTTCACCGAAACTTCACACAGGTGGCGTACAAACTGGATAACTAAAAACTTTGCACGCACGTTTCACTGTTTTCAATATAGTTTCCTTTCGAAAATCTGTTTTCACCAGAAGCACACGAAAGGCGTCCGCTCACTACGGTTGACAGTTCGCCTCTCCCTCCTATAACTTGTATGACGACTATGGGACCTGGATATCGTACTCAGTTGGTACCCCTATTCATCGAGGGTATCGCTTTGATACCCCCAACAGACCTTTGGACACCGTCTTACTACTCCTTAGAGCAGTCATCAAAGAACCATGTGGTAGGAACAGCCGAATATGGAACCCTTTTCGTACTTTGGACACCTCCTATAACTTGTATGGCGACCATGGGTATCTTCATTTCGTACTCAGTTGGTACCCCTATTCATCGAGGGTATTGTTTTGATACCCCCAACAGACCTTTCGACACCGTCTTACTACTCCTTAGAGCAGTCATCAGAGAACCATATAGTAGAAACAGCCGAATATGGAACCCTTTTCGTACTTTGGACACCTCCTATAACTTGTATGGCGACTATGGGTATCTTCATTTCGTACTCAGTTGGTACCCCTATTCATCGAGGGTATCGCTTTGATTCCCCCAACAGACCTTTGGCCACCGTCTTACTCCTCCTTAGAGCAGTCATCAAAGAACCATGTGGTAGGAACAGCCGAATATGGAACCCTTTTCGTTCTTTGGACACCTCCTATAACTTGTATGGCGATTATGGGACCTTCATTTCGTACTCAGTTGGTACCCCTATTAATCGAAGGTATCGCTGTGATACCCCCAACAGACCTTTGGACACCGTCTTACTACTCCTTAGAGCAGTCATCAGAGAACCATATAGTAGGAACTGCCGAATATGGAACCCTTTTCGTTCTTTGGACACCTCCTATAACTTGTACGGCGACTATGGGGACCTTCATATCGTACTCAGTTGGTACCCTTATTCATCGAGGGTATTGTTTTGATACCCCCAACACACCTTTGGACACAGTCTTACTTCTCCTTAGAGCAGTCACCACAGTTCTTTGGACACCTCCTATAACTTGTATGGCGACTATGGGGACCTTCATTTCGTACTCAGTTGGTACCCTTATTCATCGAGAGTATCGCTGTGATACCCCCAGCAGACCTTTGGACACCGTCTTACTACTCCTTTAAGCAGTCATCAGAGAACCATATAGTAGAAACAGCCGAATATGGAACCCTTTTCGTACTTTGGACACCTCCTATAACTTGTATGGCGACTATGGGGACCTTCATTTCGTACTCAGTTGGTACCCTTATTCATCGAGGGTATCGCTTTGATACCCCCAACAGACCTTTGGACACCGTCTTACTACTCCTTAGAGCATTCACCACAGAACCATATAGTAGGAACAGCCGAATATGGAACCCTTTTCGTACTTTGGACACCTCCTATAACTTGTATGGCGACTATGGGGACCTTCATATCGTACTCAGTTGGTACCCTTATTCATCGAGGGTATCGCTTTGATACCCCCAACAGACCTTTGGACACCGTCTTACTACTCCTTAGAGCAGTCATCAGAGAACCATATAGTAGGAACTGCCGAATATGGAACCCTTTTCGTTCTTTGGACACCTCCTATAACTTGTATGGCGACTATGGGGACATTCATATCGTACTCAGTTGGTACCCCTATTCGTCGAGGGTATCGCTGTGATACCCCGAACAGACCTTTGGACACCGTCTTACTACTCTTTCGAGCAGTCACCACGGAACCATATAGTAGAAACAGCCGAATATGGAACCCTTTTCGTTCTTTGGACACCTCCTATAACTTGTATGGCGACTATGGGGACCTTCATTTCGTACTCAGTTGGTACCCCTATTCATCGAGGGTATCGCTGTGATACCCCGAACAGACCTTTGGACACCGTCTTACTACTCCTTAGAGCAGTCATCAGAGAACCATATAGTAGGAACAGCCGAATATGGAACCCTTTTCGTTCTTTGAACACCTCCTATAACTTGTATGGCGACTATGGGGACCTTCATTTCGTACTCAGTTGGTACCCTTATTCATCGAGAGTATCGCTGTGATACCCCCAGCAGACCTTTGGACACCGTGTTACTACTCCTTAAAGCAGTCATCAGAGAACCATATAGTAGAAACAGCCGAATATGGAACCCTTTTCGTACTTTGGACACCTCCTATAACTTGTATGGCGACTATGGGGACCTTCATTTCGTACTCAGTTGGTACCCCTATTCATCGAGGGTATCGCTTTGATACCCCCAACAGACCTTTGGACACCGTCTTACTACTCCTTAGAGCAGTCATCAGAGAACCATATAGTAGGAACAGCTGAATATGGAACCCTTTTCGTACTTTGGACACCTCCTATAACTTGTATGGCGACTATGGGGACATGCATATCGTACTCAGTTGGTACCCCTATGCATCGAGGGTATCGCTTTGATACCCCCAACAGACCTTTGG
This sequence comes from Anopheles stephensi, assembly GCF_013141755.1. Classification (NCBI taxonomy): domain Eukaryota; kingdom Metazoa; phylum Arthropoda; class Insecta; order Diptera; family Culicidae; genus Anopheles; species Anopheles stephensi. The sequence goes on along the minus strand of NW_023405350.1, from coordinate 79,360 downwards.
ACACCGTCTTACTACTCCTTAGAGCAGTCATCAGAGAACCATATGGTAGGAACAGCCGAATATGGAACCCTTTTCGTTCTTTGGACACCTCCTTTAACTTGTATGGCAACTATGGGGACCTTCATTTCGTACTTAGTTGGTACCCTTATTCATCGAGGGTATCGCTTTGATACCCCCAACAGACCTTTGGACACCGTCTTACTACTCCTTCAAGCAGTCATCAGAGAACCATATAGTAGGAACAGCCGAATATGTAACCCTTTTCGTTCTTTGGACACCTCCTATAACTTGTATGACGACTATGGGACCTTCATTTCGTACTCAGTTGGTACCCTTATTCATCGAGGGTATCGCTTTGATACCCCCCAAAGACCTTTGGACACCGTCTTACTACTCCTTAGAGCAGTCATCAGAGAACCATATAGTAGGAACAGCCGAATATGGAACCCTTTTCGTTCTTTGGACACCTCCTATAACTTGTATGGCGACTATGGGGACCTTCATATCGTACTCAGTTGGTACCCCTATTCATCGAGGGTATCGCTTTGATATCCCCAACAGACCTTTGGACACCGTCTTACTACTCCTTAGAGCAGTCATCAGAGAACCATATAGTAGGAACAGCCGAATATGGAACCCTTTTCGTTCTTTGGACACCTCCTATAACTTGTATGGCGACTATGGGGACCTTCATTTCGTACTCAGTTGGTACCCCTATACATCGAGAGTATCGCTTTGATACCCCCAACAGACCTTTGGACACCGTCTTACTACTCCTTAGAGCAGTCATCAGAAAACCATATAGTAGTAACAGCCGAATATGGAACCCTTTTCGTTCTTTGGACACCTCCTATAACTTGTATGGCGACTATGGGGACCTTCATTTCGTACTCAGTTGGTACCCCTATTCATCGAGGGTATCGCTGTGATACCCCCAGCAGACCTTTGGACACCGTCTTACTACTCCTTTCAGCAGTCATCAGAGAACCATATTGTAGAAACAGCCGAATATGGAACCCTTTTCGTACTTTGGACACCTCCTATAACTTGTATGGCGACTATGGGGACCTTCATTTCGTACTCATTTGTTACCCCTTTTCATCGAGGGTATCGTTTTGATACCCCCAACAGACCTTTGGACACCGTCTTACTTCTCCTTAGAGCACTCACCACCGAACCATATAGTAGGAACAGCCGAATATGGAACCCTTCTCGTTCGTTGGACACCTCCTATAACTTGTATGACGACTATGGGACCTTCATGTCGTACTCAGTTGGTACCCCTATTCATCGAGAGTATCGCTGTGATACCCCCAACAGACCTTTGGACACCGTCTTACTACTCCTTAGAGCAGTCATCAGAGAACCATATAGAAGGAATAGCCGAATATGGAACCCTTTTCGTTCTTTGGACACCTCCTATAACTTGTATGGTGACTATGGGGACCTTCATTTCGTACTCAGTTGGTACCCCTATTCATCGAGGGTATCGCTGTGATACCCCCAACAGACCTTTGGACACCGTCTTACTACTCCTAAGAGCAGTCATCAGAGAACCACATAGAAGGAACAGCCGAATATGGAACCCTTTTCGTTCTTTGGACACCTCCTTTAACTTGTATGGGGACTATGGGGACCTTCATTTCGTACTTAGTTGGTACCCTTATTCATCGAGGGTATCGCTTTGATACCCCCAACAGACCTTTGGACACCGTCTTACTACTCCTTCAAGCAGTCATCAGAGAACCATATAGTAGGAACAGCCGAATATGTAACCCTTTTCGTACTTTGGACACCTCCTATAACTTGTATGACGACTATGGGACCTTCATTTTGTACTCAGTTGGTACCCTTATTCATCGAGGGTATCGCTTTGATACCCCCAACAGACCTTTGGACACCGTCTTACTACTCCTTAGAGCAGTCATCAGAGAACCATATAGTAGGAACTGCCGAATATGGAACCCTTTTCGTTCTTTGGGCACCTCCTATAACTTGTATGGCGACTATGGGACTATGGGGACCTTCATTTCGTACTCATTTGTTACCCCTTTTCATCGAGGGTATTGTTTTGATACCCCCAACAGACCTTTGGACACCGTCTTACTTCTCCTTAGAGCATTCACCACAGAACCATATAGTAGGAACAGCCGAATATGGAACCCTTTTCGTACTTTGGACACCTCCAATAACTTGTATGGCGACTATGGGGACCTTCATATCGTACTCAGTTGGTACCCCTATTCATCGAGGGTATCGCTTTGATACCCCCAACAGACCTTTGGACACCGTCTTACTACTCCTTAGAGCAGTCATCAGAGAACCATATAGTAGGAACTGCCGAATATGGAACCCTTTTCGTTCTTTGGACACCTCCTATAACTTGTATGACGACTATGGGACCTTCATGTCGTACTCAGTTGGTACCCCTATTCATCGAGGGTATCGCTTTGATACCCCCAACAGACCTTTGGACACCGTCTTACTACTCCTTAGAGCAGTCATCAGAGAACCATATAGTAGGAACAGCCGAATATGGAACCCTTCTCGTTCGTTGGACACCTCCTATAACTTGTATGACGACTATGGGACCTTCATGTCGTACTCAGTTGGTACCCCTATTCATCGAGAGTATCGCTGTGATACCCCCAACAGACCTTTGGACACCGTCTTACTACTCCTTAGAGCAGTCATCAGAGAACCACATAGAAGGAACAGCCGAATATGGAACCCTTTTCGTTCTTTGGACACCTCCTATAACTTGTATGTATAACTTGGCTGTATAGTAGGAACAGCCGAATATGGAACCCTTCTCGTTCGTTGGACACCTCCTATAACTTGTATGGCGACTATGAGGACCATCATTTCGTACTCAGTTGGTACCCCTATTCATCGAGGGTATCGCTGTGATACCCCCAACAGACCTTTGGACACCGTCTTACTACTCCTTAGAGCAGTCATCAGAGAACCATATAGAAGGAATAGCCGAATATGGAACCCTTTTCGTTCTTTGGACACCTCCTATAACTTGTATGACGACTATGGGACCTTCATGTCGTACTCAGTTGGTACCCCTATTCATCGAGAGTATCGCTGTGATACCCCCAACAGACCTTTGGACACCGTCTTACTACTCCTTAGAGCAGTCATCAGAGAACCACATAGAAGGAACAGCCGAATATGGAACCCTTTTCGTTCTTTGGACACCTCCTATAACTTGTATGTATAACTTGGCTGTATAGTAGGAACAGCCGAATATGGAACCCTTCTCGTTCGTTGGACACCTCCTATAACTTGTATGACGACTATGGGACCTTCATGTCGTACTCAGTTGGTACCCCTATTCATCGAGAGTATCGCTGTGATACCCCCAACAGACCTTTGGACACCGTCTTACTACTCCTTAGAGCAGTCATCAGAGAACCACATAGAAGGAACAGCCGAATATGGAACCCTTTTCGTTCTTTGGACACCTCCTATAACTTGTATGTATAACTTGGCTGTATAGTAGGAACAGCCGAATATGTAACCCTTTTCGTACTTTGGACACCTCCTATAACTTGTATGACGACTATGGGACCTTCATTTTGTACTCAGTTGGTACCCTTATTCATCGAGGGTATCGCTTTGATACCCCCAACAGACCTTTGGACACCGTCTTACTACTCCTTAGAGCAGTCATCAGAGAACCATATAGTAGGAACTGCCGAATATGGAACCCTTTTCGTTCTTTGGGCACCTCCTATAACTTGTATGGCGACTATGGGACTATGGGGACCTTCATTTCGTACTCATTTGTTACCCCTTTTCATCGAGGGTATCGTTTTGATACCCCCAACAGACCTTTGGACACCGTCTTACTTCTCCTTAGAGCATTCACCACAGAACCATATAGTAGGAACAGCCGAATATGGAACCCTTTTCGTACTTTGGACACCTCCTATAACTTGTATGGCGACTATGGGGACCTTCATATCGTACTCAGTTGGTACCCTTATTCATCGAGGGTATCGCTTTGATACCCCCAACAGACCTTTGGACACCGTCTTACTACTCCTTAGAGCAGTCATCAGAGAACCATGTAGTAGGAACTGCCGAATATGGAACCCTTTTCGTTCTTTGGACACCTCCTATAACTTGTATGACGACTATGGGACCTTCATGTCGTACTCAGTTGGTACCCCTATTCATCGAGGGTATCGCTTTGATACCCCCAACAGACCTTTGGACACCGTCTTACTACTCCTTAGAGCAGTCATCAGAGAACCATATAGTAGGAACAGCCGAATATGGAACCCTTCTCGTTCGTTGGACACCTCCTATAACTTGTATGACGACTATGGGACCTTCATGTCGTACTCAGTTGGTACCCCTATTCATCGAGAGTATCGCTGTGATACCCCCAACAGACCTTTGGACACCGTCTTACTACTCCTTAGAGCAGTCATCAGAGAACCACATAGAAGGAACAGCCGAATATGGAACCCTTTTCGTTCTTTGGACACCTCCTATAACTTGTATGTATAACTTGGCTGTATAGTAGGAACAGCCGAATATGGAACCCTTCTCGTTCGTTGGACACCTCCTATAACTTGTATGACGACTATGGGACCTTCATATCGTACTCAGTTGGTACCCCTATTCATCGAGGGTATCGCTGTAATACCCCCAACAGACCTTTGGACACCGTCTTACTACTCCTTAGAGCAGTCATCAGAGAACCATATAGTAGGAACAGCCGAATATGGAACCCTTTTCGTACTTTGGACACCTCCTATAACTTGTATGGTGACTGTGGGGACCTTCATATCGTACTCAGTTGGTACCCCTATTCATCGAGGGTATCGCTTTGATACCCCCAACAGACCTTTGGACACCGTCTTACTACTCCTTAGAGCAGTCATCAGTGAACCATGTAGTAGGAACAGCCGAATATGGAACCCTTTTCGTTCTTTGGACACCTCCTATAACTTGTATGGCGATTATGGGACCTTCATTTCGTACTCAGTTGGTACCCCTATTCATCGAGAGTATCGCTGTGATACCCCCAACAGACCTTTGGACACCGTCTTACTACTCCTTAGAGCAGTCATCAGAGAACCACATAGAAGGAACAGCCGAATATGGAACCCTTTTCGTACTTTGGACACCTCCTATAACTTGTATGGTGACTGTGGGGACCTTCATATCGTACTCAGTTGGTACCCCTATTCATCGAGGGTATCGCTTTGATACCCCCAACAGACCTTTGGACACCGTCTTACTACTCCTTAGAGCAGTCATCAGTGAACCATGTAGTAGGAACAGCCGAATATGGAACCCTTTTCGTTCTTTGGACACCTCCTATAACTTGTATGGCGATTATGGGACCTTCATTTCGTACTCAGTTGGTACCCCTATTCATCGAGAGTATCGCTGTGATACCCCCAACAGACCTTTGGACACCGTCTTACTACTCCTTAGAGCAGTCATCAGAGAACCACATAGAAGGAACAGCCGAATATGGAACCCTTTTCGTTCTTTGGACACCTCCTATAACTTGTATGTATAACTTGGCTGTATAGTAGGAACAGCCGAAAATGGAACCCTTCTCGTTCGTTGGACACCTCCTATAACTTGTATGACGACTATGGGACCTTCATATCGTACTCAGTTGGTACCCCTATTCATCGAGGGTATCGCTGTAATACCCCCAACAGACCTTTGGACACTTCCTCACTACTCCTTGGAGCAGCAATCAGGGAACCATATAGTAGGAACAGCCGAATATGGAACTCTTTTCGTACTTTGGACACCTCCTATAACTTGTATGGCGACTTCGGGGACCTTCATTTCGTTCTCAGTTGGTACCCCTATTTCGGTCTTTGGACACCTCGTCTTACCCGTATAACTCACTTTAGGTCCACTTATTTGCCTGATATCTCATCGTGAACCCGTTTTTCGTACACCGTACACACCTAGGAACACCACATATGCGTTTCCCTTTCGATCGTGAAGTTTTCAAATTTTTCGATTTTTGGTCCTAGAAATTCATGAACGGTGGGAGACCAAAATTTTTCATAAAAAAAAAAATTTCACCGTTTGACCATAAAAACCTTCTTTTCGTACATACCCCATCATTTCTTCACGTTTTAGGCCATTTCTGAAATTTTCGCTTCGATAGTGTGTCCCCTATAATACAAAATGAACATTTTGCATCTCCCACAAGTGGCCATTTTTTTCCGCCACTGAAGAACACGACCTCGGGAACTCGGACCTAGGACGTGGCCATGTAAGTCATAGGCCACCCCAACTTTTGCAAAATACTGTTTCTTTTCACTTTTCATGATCTAAGGCGCGTTCCGACGGCGTTTTGAACAAATTTATGAGAAAAAAAATTTTGACCCTCGGACCAAAATTTTTTCGTTCGGGGCCCCATGGCCTATGGCCAGTATGGGAACTCGGGATGCCGATATGACAAAATTTGTCAAAAAATCTCTAAAAAGTCGCTATGGCCCATTAAATAGAGCTTGTTGAGACCTTTCTAAAACACCTTGGTTGACCCCTGTCCGATACGTAGTTTTCGAGATATTCGAGAAAATGTGATTTTTTGGGACTTAGAAAATTTTTGACCCGTACCCTAAGAAAAAGTGATTTTTTCATAGGACAATTTTTTCTTCGCAAATACTGTTTGGTTTCACTTTTCATTACTAGAAACGCGTTCCGAAGCCATTTTCATCAAAATCTCGTGAAAAAAAAATTTCACCCCCGGACCAAAAGTTGGCCGTTCGGTGCCCTATGGCCTATGGCCAGTATGGGAACCAAGGATGCCGATATGCGAAAAAGTGTCAAAAAATCACTTGAAAGTCGCTATGGCTCATTAAATAGAGCTAGTAAAGACCTTTCTAAAACACCTTGGTTGACCCCTGTCCGATAAGTAGTTTTCGAGATATTCGAGAATAAGTGATTTTTTGGGACTTAGAAAATTTTTGACCCGTACCCTAAGAAAAAGTGATTTTTTCATAGGACAATTTTTTCTTCGCAAATACTGTTTGGTTTCACTTTTCATTACTAGAAACGCGTTCCGAAGCCATTTTCATCAAAATCTCGTGAAAAAAAAATTTCACCCCCGGACCAAAAGTTGGCCGTTCGGTGCCCTATGGCCTATGGCCAGTATGGGAACCAAGGATGCCGATATGCGAAAAAGTGTCAAAAAATCACTTGAAAGTCGCTATGGCTCATTAAATAGAGCTAGTAAAGACCTTTCTAAAACACCTTGGTTGACCCCTGTCCGATAAGTAGTTTTCGAGATATTCGAGAATAAGTGATTTTTTGGGACTTAGAAAATTTTTGACCCGTACCCTAAGAAAAAGTGATTTTTTCATAGGACAATTTTTTCTTCGCAAATACTGTTTGGTTTCACTTTTCATTATTAGAAACGCGTTCCGAAGCCATTTTCATCAAAATCTCGTGAAAAAAAAATTTCACCCCCGGACCAAAAGTTGGCCGTTCGGTGCCCTATGGGATATGGCCAGTATGGGAACCAAGGATGCCGATATGCGAAAAAGTGTCAAAAAATCACTTGAAAGTCGCTATGGCTCATTAAATAGAGCTTGTAAAGACCTTTCTAAAACACCTTGGTTGACTCCTGTCCGATACGTAGTTTTCGAGATATTCGAGAATATGTGATTTTTTGGGACTTAGAAAATTTTTGACCCGTACCCTAAGAAAAAGTGATTTTTTCATAGGACAATTTTTTCTTCGCAAATACTGTTTGGTTTCACTTTTCATTATTAGAAACGCGTTCCGAAGCCATTTTCATCAAAATCTCGTGGAAAAAAAATTTCACCCCCGGACCAAAAGTTGGCCGTTCGGTGCCCTATGGCCTATGGCCAGTATGGGAACCAAGGATGCCGATATGCGAAAAAGTGTCAAAAAATCACTTGAAAGTCGCTATGGCTCATTAAATAGAGCTTGTAAAGACCTTTCTAAAACACCTTGGTTGACCCCTGTCCGATAAGTAGTTTTCGAGATATTCGAGAAAATGTGATTTTTTGGGACTTAGAAAATTTTTGACCCGTACCCTAAGAAAAAGTGATTTTTTCATAGGACAATTTTTTCTTCGCAAATACTGTTTGGTTTCACTTTTCATTATTAGAAACGCGTTCCGAAGCCATTTTCATCAAAATCTCGTGAAAAAAAAATTTCACCCCCGGACCAAAAGTTGGCCGTTCGGTGCCCTATGGCCTATGGCCAGTATGGGAACCAAGGATGCCGATATGCGAAAAAGTGTCAAAAAATCACTTGAAAGTCGCTATGGCTCATTAAATAGAGCTAGTAAAGACCTTTCTAAAACACCTTGGTTGACCCCTGTCCGATAAGTAGTTTTCGAGATATTCGAGAATAAGTGATTTTTTGGGACTTAGAAAATTTTTGACCCGTACCCTAAGAAAAAGTGATTTTTTCATAGGACAATTTTTTCTTCGCAAATACTGTTTGGTTTCACTTTTCATTACTAGAAACGCGTTCCGAAGCCATTTTCATCAAAATCTCGTGAAAAAAAAATTTCACCCCCGGACCAAAAGTTGGCCGTTCGGTGCCCTATGGCCTATGGCCAGTATGGGAACCAAGGATGCCGATATGCGAAAAAGTGTCAAAAAATCACTTGAAAGTCGCTATGGCTCATTAAATAGAGCTAGTAAAGACCTTTCTAAAACACCTTGGTTGACCCCTGTCCGATAAGTAGTTTTCGAGATATTCGAGAATAAGTGATTTTTTGGGACTTAGAAAATTTTTGACCCGTACCCTAAGAAAAAGTGATTTTTTCATAGGACAATTTTTTCTTCGCAAATACTGTTTGGTTTCACTTTTCATTATTAGAAACGCGTTCCGAAGCCATTTTCATCAAAATCTCGTGAAAAAAAAATTTCACCCCCGGACCAAAAGTTGGCCGTTCGGTGCCCTATGGGATATGGCCAGTATGGGAACCAAGGATGCCGATATGCGAAAAAGTGTCAAAAAATCACTTGAAAGTCGCTATGGCTCATTAAATAGAGCTTGTAAAGACCTTTCTAAAACACCTTGGTTGACTCCTGTCCGATACGTAGTTTTCGAGATATTCGAGAATATGTGATTTTTTGGGACTTAGAAAATTTTTGACCCGTACCCTAAGAAAAAGTGATTTTTTCATAGGACAATTTTTTCTTCGCAAATACTGTTTGGTTTCACTTTTCATTATTAGAAACGCGTTCCGAAGCCATTTTCATCAAAATCTCGTGGAAAAAAAATTTCACCCCCGGACCAAAAGTTGGCCGTTCGGTGCCCTATGGCCTATGGCCAGTATGGGAACCAAGGATGCCGATATGCGAAAAAGTGTCAAAAAATCACTTGAAAGTCGCTATGGCTCATTAAATAGAGCTTGTAAAGACCTTTCTAAAACACCTTGGTTGACCCCTGTCCGATAAGTAGTTTTCGAGATATTCGAGAAAATGTGATTTTTTGGGACTTAGAAAATTTTTGACCCGTACCCTAAGAAAAAGTGATTTTTTCATAGGACAATTTTTTCTTCGCAAATACTGTTTGGTTTCACTTTTCATTATTAGAAACGCGTTCCGAAGCCATTTTCATCAAAATCTCGTGAAAAAAAAATTTCACCCCCGGACCAAAAGTTGGCCGTTCGGTGCCCTATGGCCTATGGCCAGTATGGGAACCAAGGATGCCGATATGCGAAAAAGTGTCAAAAAATCACTTGAAAGTCGCTATGGCTCATTAAATAGAGCTAGTAAAGACCTTTCTAAAACACCTTGGTTGACCCCTGTCCGATAAGTAGTTTTCGAGATATTCGAGAATATGTGATTTTTTGGGACTTAGAAAATTTTCGACCATGACATATATGAAAAGTGATTTTTTCATAGGACCAAAAAGTTTGTCCAAATAGGGTTTTGGTTCACTTTTTATGGTCAGATAAGTGATCCGATGCTATTTTCATGATCATTAGAGGGATTTCACGCTGTGACCAAAAATTTTCATACTTCATACTTGTCCCCGTGCCGTATATGGGAGGACCGGGGGAACATGTCTTCGTAAGTCGTGATGTTCAGTGACGGATTTCTGGGACTTAGAAAAAAAATGTGCTCTCAGGCACATTATATGTTTCATACACACATGATTTTCATTCTTCATACTTGTCCCCGTGCCGTATATGGGAGGACCGGGGGAACATGTCTTCGTAAGTCGTGATGTTCAGTGACGGATTTCTGGGACTTAGAAAAAAAATGTGCTCTCAGGCACATTATATGTTCCATACACACATGATTTTCATTCTTCATACTTGTCCCCGTGCCGTATATGGGAGGACCGGGGGAAGATGTGTTTGTAAGTCGTGATGTTCAGTGACGGATTTCTGGGACTTAGCAAAAAAATGTGCTCTCAGGCACATTATATGTTCCATACACACATGATTTTCATTCTTCATACTTGTCCCCGTGCCGTATATGGGAGGACCGGGGGAAGATGTGTTTGTAAGTCGTGATGTTCAGTGACGGATTTCTGGGACTTAGAAAAATAAATGTACCCTTAGGCACATTATTTGTATCAATAATTGTATCCCCAGCCTTTCATGGGGAACTTTTCCGTATTCCCGGACTTGTACATTTTTCGGGTTCCACCTCCCGACAATGTATCTCTACTGTGCATTACGTACCTGATAACGCACGGCACCCATTGGGTGACTCCACTTAACCATCTTTCGATAATGCCCGTGTTGCAGATATAATCCCAACACCTACCAGGCTTTATATGTACATCGAACGTTACATACGATGCCCCCCGTATTCCCGGACTTGTACATTTTTCGGGTTCCACCTCCCGACAATGTATCTCTACTGTGCATTACGTACCTTATAACGCACGGCACCCATTGGGTGACTCCACTTAACCATCTTTCGATAATGCCCGTGTTGCAGATATAATCCCAACACCTACCAGGCTTTATATGTACATCGAACGTTACATACGATGCACCCCGTATTCCCGGACTTGTACATTTTTCGGGTTCCACCTCCCGACAATGTATCTCTACTGTGCATTACGTACCTTATAACGCACGGCACCCATTGGGTGACTCCACTTAACCATCTTTCGATAATGCCCGTGTTGCAGATATAATCCCAACACCTACCAGGCTTTATATGTACATCGAACGTTACATACGATGCACCCCGTATTCCCGGACTTGTACATTTTCGGGTTCCACCTCCCGATAATGTATCTCTACTGTGCATTACGTACCTTATAACGCACGGCACCCATTGGGTGACTCCACTTAACCATCTTTCGATAATGCCTGTGTTGCAGATATAATCCCAACACCTACCAGGCTTTATATGTACATCGAACGTTACATACGATGCACCCCGTATTCCCGGACTTGTACATTTTCTTGTACATACTACCGGGCCAGGACGTGCCTTGCGTCCACCATAACACCACCAGGCGTAGGTCGCCTGAGAGGATCGATGCGAACGCATCTCTACAACTTGAAACTCCTAGCCTGAAGTCCCGTCGTTTGCGGGCGGTCGGTGGGCATCGAAACTAGTCAAGTCCACGGTCGGCGAGGTCGGCGGCCACCGGCGTTCCCTATGGTCAGGTACTAACACGTGCAGTGCGACCCCGCGCGATGCGGCCCAGTCTATGAAGCGGGGATGAGGCGCCAGGCTGCAGAGGCAGTTCCAGCGGATCTCGGAGGGTTGTTAGGCCCGCTAGCTTCCGATTGCCCATTAGGTTTTGAAGCGCTATCAGCTCGGATTGGTTACGACCTTAGAGGCGTTCAGGCATAATCCAGCGGACGTAGCGTCATACCAAAGTCCGGTCGAACTAGTATTGAGCCAGTGGTCCGTACCTGTGGTTCCTCTCGTACTGCACAGGAGTTCCGTTACGATAGCACGTATTAGCACACACCAGTAGGGTAAAACTAACCTGTCTCACGACGGTCTAAACCCAGCTCACGTTCCCTTGAAAGGGTGAACAATCCTACGCTTGGGGAATTTTGCTTCACAATGATAGGAAGAGCCGACATCGAAGGATCAAAAAGTCACGTCGCTATGAACGCTTGGCGACCACAAGCCAGTTATCCCTGTAGTGGCGATCGAGCAGCCGAACAGTGCAGACGCATCCACGCTGTGCTCCGCGAGGGAAAAGTGAAGTGGTGAAAACTCGGGAAATTCGGTAGTTAGGACAGTGGATTTTTGGTGTCCGGCCCCCGATTGCCATCCTGAACCCCCCCTCCGAATTTTTCCGGAAAATTCGGAAAACTGGGGGAGTTTTTCGGGGAACGGTTTTCCGGGAATAACTCGCGTATTAGTGGACCGATTTGTTTAAGTGACGTATCAAAAGAAGCGCGCTATTGAGACGCACCAAACAGTGAAGACAGAACTAACGATTTCATGGAGTACGCCATTTTGTGGACGTTTAAAGTGCAAAACTTTGAGTGATTATAACTCTCAAACTATAAGTGCTGGCAGAGAGCTGCCATATAGTGGTTTGTGCGTTTTCCGGAGGCGAACAAGCTGTGAAAATTCCAGGCGGATTCGTGGAAAACTCGCGGAGTTATAGGCGGGGGAAATTTCCACCCAAAAAAGCACGCGGTTTTCGGTGTCGCGAAAATGGCGGCGTGTGTGTGAAATTTTGGCGTCGGTTAAAAGTGAGGTTGGAATTTCAAAATCTTCCGGACGGAACACCCGGCACCCGGTGTTCGAACGGGTTGTCCGCCCTGGTTTCCTGGAGTTCCCGGCGGGCCTTTTCTGCCCCCCCTTGGTGTACCAGGTGGTCAGTCCACCGATCCAGGCGTGCGACCCCTCCATCGACGCGTCTCGAAGAGGGGAGTTCGGAAGTGGCCACCCCGCCCCCCCACCACCCACCACCAGCCCCCCAGAGCGGATAAACCCCCCCCGGAGACGGTTTTTCCGAGTTTTCCCGGGGAAGGAGGGGAGATAGACGATCGGGGTCTTCGGACGGATTGTTCGGGCGGGTGCCCCCCACCCACCCCCGCAAAAACCCAACCAGTTTTCCACCACCAGGGGGCGTTCCAGCCGGAAAAGTGTGCAGCAGAAGAGTTTTCCGGGCGTAGCGGGAAAACCAGGCGTCTCCCGATAGGGGTTTGTTCGGGGAGGGGTGTCCGTTTACCTCGAAGAATACCCCCCCGCAAGGGTTTTCCCCCACCCCCCCTGGAAAATAGCGTTTTTCCGGGCCCCCCCCGTCGCCGAATCATACGCCGCACCCCACCGAGTGGGGTATCGATCGACGCGGCTTGCAGAGAGGAAGCATCTGAACATCATCCCGCCCCCCTACCTCCACCCACCACCCCCCCAGAGCGGAAAAACCGCGTCTAAAACGGTTTTTTCTGTTTTTCTGGCAGAAGGAGGGGGAAACGAGCGTCGGGTTCTTCGGCAAGGTTGTGGACAACACCATCACACGCCAAATCGCCGTTGGGTCCGAGACGATTGGTCCGAGACGATTGACGTCATTTGGGGGAGTTACGCCCGGAAAAGCGTTTTCTGGGTTTTCCCAATTTTCCGACCGCACCCCCCAACGCGACCCCTCTATCGACGCAGCCTGAGACGAGGATTGCGGGGAACACCATCCCGCCCCCCTACTTCCACCTACCACCCCCCCAGAGCGGAAAAACCACGTCTGAAACGGTTTTTCCTGTTTTTCTGGAAGAAGGAGGGGGAAACGAGCCTCGAGTTCTTCTGGAAGATTGTGCACAACATCATCACACACCAAATCGCCGTTTGGTTCGAGACAATTGGAAGCCATTTGGGGGAGTTACGCTCGGAAAAGCGTGTTTTGGGTTCTCCATTATTGCGGCAGAAACCCTCACCACCAGAGGGCGTCGGAGGGAGGTATGAGCAGATTACTGCGTCCTCGGACGGTGTCCGTGGACACTACCATGATGGAGGGCGCGAAAAAACTCACCGCTGAGCCGAAAGTGTTGCTTACTCGCAGCAGCACAGCATCGAGCAGTACGACGAAGGCGACGAAGGCGACTTCCAGCAACAAGCCAGCTCCTGAGGCTCCTGAGGCGGCGCCTGTTATGGCGTCGTTGGCATCGCTGGAGAACACGCTCGCGATAATGTCCGATGAGCTTATAAGCACTCGGTTGTTGCTGCAGGCAAATCTGGATGAGCGCAAGGGGCTTCTTGACATGATCAAGGACCTTCAACGGGCGAAGGAGGAAGCTGACAGCCGGCACTGGAAGGAAGTGCAAGCACTGCGGGAGGAAATTCGCGAGATGGCTGAGCTTATCCGGAAGCTTGCAGCCAAACAAGATGCCTCTCCAGACGCGCCACTACAACCAGTTGCACAGCGCAGCCAGGCGGCCACCGGGTCGCAGCAGCAGCAGCAGGCGAAGCAGCAACAGCAGCAGGCGAAACAGCAACAGCAGCAGCAGCAGAAGCAGCGGCAGCAGCAGCAGCAGCAGCAACAACAGCAGCAGCAGAAACGGCAGACGGGTGAGCGAAGCCAGCAGCCATCCAGCGACTTCCCCACCCTTACTGCTGCAGAGGATGCGATCGGCGATAACGGTGGCTCGTGGGCGCAAGTTGTCCGGCGCCCGGCTCGTAAGCAGCCACCACAGCAGCAGAAAACAGCAGCAGCACAGCCGGCGTCCAAAAACCAGCAGCAGGCGCAGGCTCCAACAAACGTGACTAATCGGCAGCCAAAACATCGTCCCGACGCCATCGAAGTCACGCCAGGCGAGGGTCAAGCCTACTTGGAGGCCTACCGGATGATTCGCTCGGCGACAGAACTGGCCCATCTGTCTGAGGTGCTCGGAATTGGACGGCGAACATCACGCTCGCGATTGGTTATGAGCTTGCCGGAATCCGCAAACTCGTTGGAGGTGTTTAACGCAGTGAAGGCATTCTGCGATAAAACAACTCCATCACTCGGTTGCAGACTTATCACCAACAAAGTCGAGGTTCGAGTAGATCATATCGACCCTTTAGCGGCGGTGAAGGAGGTGGCGGAAGCGCTGACAGCCCTTTCGGGGGAACCCATCAGCGAGAAGGAGGTTCGCCTGATCACGATGAACGACTCGACGAAGATGGCCTGGGTTCGAGTCTCCGAGAAGGCGGCGGAGAAGCTGGCAGGACAGCACATCAAGGTGATGTACACCTCGAGTCCTGTCAGCCGCGTGCAGCAACGACAGGATTGGCTGCAACGATGCTTCCGTTGCCTGGAACTCGGCCACGTGCAGGCGAAGTGCAAGAGCGCGATCGATCGATCGGACGCCTGCATCCGATGCGGGAAGACGAGCCATCTGGCGATGGATTGCCAGGAGGAGCCGTGTTGCGCGATTTGCAAGGGCCCGCACTCGATAGGTCACCCGACCTGCCGACGTTAAAAGTCCTGCAGATCAATCTCGGGCGGAGCCGTGCAGCTCAAGATCTTATGCTGCAGACGGCGAAGGAGGTTGGCGCGCATGTTGTCATCGCCAGCGAACTGTACAGGCCTCCGCGTGACAACATCAAATGGGCGATCGACGAGCAGCAGAACGTGGCTATTGTTGCAACCGGCGAATACCCCATTCAACATCTTGGAGGAAGCGCAGCCTCGGGATTGGTGGTTGCAACAATCGGGGGCGTTGCCTTTGCCAGCTGTTACGCACCGCCCAGCATCAGCAATGCGGAGTTCGACGACTATTTGGAAGCAGTAGAAATGGCGCTCGCCGGGTATCCTGCAACGGTGCTAGCAGGCGACTTTAATGCGTGGAACGAGGAATGGGGCAGCGCTCGCACAACATCGCGAGGCGAGAATCTGATGGGAACGGTCAACCATCTCGGGCTGCTGACGCTGAACCTTGGAAGCGAGCCAACGTTCACCGGCAACGGAGTCGCACGTGAAAGCGTGATCGACGTGAGCTTTGCCTCGCCAAGCGTCGCAGTTCCGGGTGAATGGAGTATCGTCAACAAATACTCTGGCAGTGACCACAGGTACATCGCATTCAGCGTAGCCATTCCAAGTAGGCGAACAAGCCAGAGTGGACGACATCAGCAGCATCAACACCAGCTACAGAGACGAGGAGGGCTGCACAACACCAGCGGCCTAGCAAGGCACGCCGGAGTGAGGTGGAAGACGGCACAGTTCGATCGCGAGTGCTTTGAGATAGCGCTCTCAAACAGCCGCTTCAGCCTCGCATCAACTCCGGACGAACTGCTCGTCGGCTTAACTGCTGCTTGTGACGGGGTCATGCAGCGAGTCACCGGGCCAACCTTTCGTGTCTCGCCGAAGATGTACTGGTGGACGCCTGAGATCGAGCGGTTGCGGGAGTGCTGCGCAGTCGCTGAGGGACAACGCCATCGGGCTACCACTCCTGAAGATCGAGCCGTCGCATCTTCCGATCTTCTTCGGCAACGCGGGCTGCTTGCGCAGGAAATCCTCCACAGCAAGGAACGATGCATGCAGGAGCTGATCGATAGCGTGGAGGATGATGTGTTCGGGATGGGGTACAAGGTGGTGATGGCCAAACTGCGCAGTCGCACACCACCTGAGACTGATCGCGCAGTTCTACAGCCGATTGTAGACACCCTATTCCCGACACATCCGCCGTTCGAGTGGCCAGCGATTGAGATGGACGACGAAGCGGATGTATCACCGATCACCAGCGAGGAGGTGATTATGGCCGCAACGAGGATGGCGTCGTCAAAAGCTCCGGGACTTGACGGCATCCCAAATGCAGCGCTAAAGGAAGCAGTGCGCCAGCACCCGGAGGTGTTCGCGCGAGTCTACGGCGATCTTCTGCAGCGCGGCGAGTTCCCGAGGCCATGGAAGAAGGCGCGGTTGGTGCTGATTGCCAAGCCAGGCAAGCCAGCTGGGGACCCG
>NW_023405350.1:42500-55000 GCF_013141755.1 Anopheles stephensi | reverse complement strand
AGCACGCGTGCAGCCCAGAACATCTAAGGGCATCACGGACCTGTTATCGCTCACTCTCACCTTGCTAAACACAAGTTGTCCCGCTAAGCAGGGCAAACTAGTGCGACGACCGCCCGCGAAGGCGCCGCCGCCCCGTAACGTCAGGTGCGCCCGGAGGCACACTGCTGACAGCGTTCTAGTTAGCTTGTTTGAGTCGCGTTCGTTATCGGAATTAACCAGACAAATCATTCCACGAACTAAGAACGGCCATGCACCACTACCCTTAAATTTGAGAAAGAGCTCTTAATCTGTCTTACCTCGATAAGTTCGGACCTGGTAAGTTTTCCCGTGTTGAGTCAAATTAAGCCGCAAGCTCCACTTCTTTTTTTTTTTTAAATTGCATTCGTTTATTCATTTAAATTTATAAATGTTTTGCCGCGTTACTTATTTATAAACAATAAACGATACAGAAACACGCATGAACAATTATAAAACGAATAAACCTCTCCATTGCCGGCGGCCTTCCCGACGGAGGCGTAGCCACCGGCTGCAATGGCGTCCCTGACTACATTTAGTAAGGGCACGCGCCCCGCCTAGCTATTCGTAAACGCAACATTAAAAATGAAGGACTTACGTTTACACACCTAACATTAACGAAACGGGCGTGCCCGCGGTTCGTCGAGTCTCCATTTTTCCTAATACTAACGATGAGTATGTACGCACACACACATGCACACACATAATCACGTTAACACTTTGACGCTTACGGTGGGACAGAACAAACATCCGCACAAAACGTAAACGAACAAGACGGACCTAACTCTCACCGTGCACGCGCACGCTCTCTCTCCTACTGCCGGTCGGGTACGAACATCCGCACAAAGCGGACGACGCAAAATGCCGAACGTACCCGAACCGAGCGCACGCGCGCTCTCTCTCGCCCGACTGTGCTAGAACGAACGACCGCACAAAGCGGAGACGGCAAAATGCCGGTCTCGCCCGGTCGTGTTTTCGCACGCTCGCTGACTGGCCGATCGTTTCGGCCGTAACCGCTCCCACTCAACGCGTAGACGTGTTGGTGGTCGCGATGGCGGCTTCTACGTCGGCCGACATTAAGCCGCGATGGCGATCCTGTCGCTCGTGGCGGCGTTGGCGTTCTCGCGCGCGCCTGTTGGCCCGTCGTCGGGCTAGCTCCTCCTCCGTCGGCGGTGCTCTGCTTCGGCGAGTTCGGCCCGAACGCAATGGCGGCAATGTACCCGCGCGTAATTGGGCGCGGTATTCCCGCTGCCGTTGGTTCCGCCTTAGCCGACGACGAAGTAACACTTCGGCCGATGGCGGAACCCGTTCGGGCCGAACTGGGCGTTGACTCTCCTGCTGCTGATTGGACGGGTGCTGTTGTTGGTCCATGTCCATCTCCCCGATGGCGGATGTCTGCCGTTGCCGGCGTCTTCGCCGTTGGCCAGCGTTTCTGGCTTCACGGCGGACCTGTTGCCGAACGCGTTCCGCCAGCTCATTGGCGGAAACGATCCCGCCAGCGATGGCCGCGTTTTCGGCAACCTGCTGCTCCAGCCACCTTTGTTGTAGGAAGCTGCAGATCCGCCGTGCTGCCGTGGCCGTTCGCTGCCAAGCCTCCGGGCTCGACAGCAGAAAACGCTCCAGCTCATCGGGGGAAATGACGACGCCGTCCGCGTCCGTCAGGAACTGCACTCTTATGTCGGCGAACCTCGGACAGTGGAACACCACGTGCTCTGCCGACTCCACGGTGTTGTCGGCGCAGAAGGGGCAGGTCGGGGCAGAGGTGAAACCCATAGCATGTAGGTACTCCCGGAAGAAGCCATGTCCGGAGAGTACCTGGCTAAGGAAGAAATCAACCTCGCCGTGCTTCCTACCTACCCAGCCGGCAATATCCGGCAGCACGCGGTGAGCCCATCGTAGGAACCTGCTCGCGGTCGGATGAGCGGCATCCTGGTCCCACGATGTCTGCCACTGTCTTATGGTTGCCGAGTGCTCCAGCCGCTTGATGACCTCCTTGTCTATCAGCACCCGCCTCTGCAACGCCC
Organism: Anopheles stephensi; assembly: GCF_013141755.1. Taxonomy (NCBI): domain Eukaryota; kingdom Metazoa; phylum Arthropoda; class Insecta; order Diptera; family Culicidae; genus Anopheles; species Anopheles stephensi. The sequence continues at coordinate 52,961 of NW_023405350.1, read as the reverse complement.
GTTGATGCCTGGTATAGCACCGCGCGATCTCGTCCACCTGCAGGTGTAGCGGGACCAGTCCAGCCAGCACTACCGCCGTGTCGTAGCCGACGGTACGGAAGGTCCTGGCGACACCTTTCGCCAAAGGTCGCTGCAGCTGCTCCAGTTTCCGCCTGCACCACTGGAACTTCACCGCCTCCGCCCAGATGGGTGCCGCGTATCGCACAACCGAGTCCGCCACTGCTGCCAGCAGCCGACGTTTAGCCATCCTCGGTCCGGCGTGGTTGGACATCACGCCGGTGGCCAGCTTCACCACACGGAGTGCCTTTGCGGTGGCCTTCTCGACGTGTGGCTTCCACGAGAGGTGGTCGTGAAGCATGACCCCGAGGTAGCGTATCGCCGGCTTCGAGCGGACCTCGACGCCGTTGATCACTACGGGCACCGCTGGATGGCCCCGACGCAGACTGGAGATGAGGACGATCTCCGTCTTTTCCGGGGCCAGCTGCAACCGATGTTGCTCCATCCAGGCGGAAATCGCTGCCACAGCTTCCTCCGCTACACCTGCCGCCTCCTCCGGTGTACACCCCTTGGCGAGTACTGCCAGGTCGTCCGCAAAGCCGATGACGGATGCACCTTCCGGCAGCTGCACTCCGAACACGCCGTCGTACAGGATATTCCACAGGGTGGGGCCCAGAATGGACCCCTGCGGAACACCTGCCGTTACTCGGCGTGTTACCGGACCGGAGCTGGTATCATACGTCAGCTCACGGTCGGAGAAGTACTCCTGCAGGATGCTGCGCAGTCCTGAGGGCACTCCTTTGGTCTGCAGCGCCAGTGCTATGGCCTGCCAGTCTGCGGAATTGAAGGCGTTACGGACGTCCAGAGCAACGACAAGCAGGCAGCGCTTGTCGCGTCTATTCGTTCGCCCGAAACTCATCGCAGATCTGGCGGCCTCCATCACCAGCCCAACCGCCTGAAGTGTCGACCGACCACGCCGAAAGCCGAACTGGTATTCGGAGAGGAGCGGCTCCGTCGGCATCTCGATGTGGTCGTTCAGGCGGTTCAGCAGTACTCGCTCGTACACCTTGCCGGGCGTGTCCAGCAACATCACCGGTCTCACCGATGACGGCTCGCCCGGGGGTTTTCCCGGTTTGGGAAGCAGCACCAGCTTCGCCTTCCTCCATTGCCGCGGGAAGCGGCCAGCATCCATCTGCTCCTGGAGGAGCCTCGCGAACGTCGTCGGATGCGCCCGGATGGCAGCCGAAAGGGCAGCGTTCGGCAGTCCATCCAGACCGGGCGCCTTCCGAGGGTTCAGGCCAGCTGCGATGTCGAGCAACTCCTGCTCCGTCACTGGCCTGATGTCGACGCCGTCCGATTCGATGGTAGGCCAGGCAACAGGGGGGTGGTTCGGGCACAGCGCGTCCACAATGCGCTGCAGAACGGCCGGATCGCGTTCTTGTGCGACGCGGCTCCCTCCGAGCCGTCGCAGGAGCTCCCCCTGCCACCTACCCGTCTCATCATCCTCCAGGTGTTGCAGAAACTCATTGTAACGGTCCCGCTTGCTAGCCCGGATCTCAGCTGTCAGCAGCTGGCGGGCCTCCTGGTGCCGTGCAGAAGCTGTTCTGCGGGCTGCCGTGTCGCTAGTCGGTACCCTGCTGTACCGTTCCCAAGCCAGGCGGCAGTTCTCCCGTAGCCGGCCGATTTCTGGTGTCCACCAGTACGCCGGACGTCCTGTGTGGCCGACTGACGGGGAAACCTCCGCCATGATCTCGCTGCACGCCCGGCTCAGGGTTCGGGTCAGGCCCTCAGGGTCCGTGGCCTCCTCCACGAAGTTGGCTGCCCGCAACGCGATGTCGAACAGCTCCCGGCTAAACTCCTTTGCCCGCCAGCGTCTGCCCGCTGCTCTCACTGCTGGTGCTGCTTCTGCTCCCGTAGAGTTGCGGCTCGTTGCCGCCGGCCTTTCCCCCACCTCGAAGCGGATGTACCGGTGGTCGCTGAATGAGTAAGTTCCCAGCATCCTCCATTGCCTGTCGGGGTCCCCGACGAGGTCCTGCCTGCTGATGGAAGTACTGGCGAAGGCGACGTCCACAATGCTCGGGCGAGCGACGCCGTTCCCGAGGAAGGTGGCTTCCCTCCCCAGGTTCAGGACATCGAGCCCGAGACCCTCCGCCAGCTGTAGCAGTTCCTCGCCCTTCGCGTTGGTCCTGCTGCTGCCCCAGGCGCTATGCCAGGCGTTGAAGTCGCCGGCAAGCAACACTCGGGGGCGTCCTGAGGCGAGCACCTCAATGCGTTGCAGCATCTCGACAAACTGGGGAACCCCGATGCTTGGCGACGCGTAACACGCTATGATCGTGACGCCTGCCACGTCCGCCGCCACGATGCCGGGAAAACTCGAGCTCCAGATCCGCTGAACCGGGTGGGAGTATCCGCTCGCGACAATGGCCACCAGCCTGTCGCGGTCCACCACCCAGTTTGCGTTCCCGTCCGGAACCGAACTCAGCTCGCACACCACCATAACGTCCACCCGCTCCGTCCGCATTGTGTGGAGAGCCAGGTCCTGCGCACTCCGACTCCTGTTGGTGTTAACCTGCAGGACCTGGAGGTGGCTCCCCACAGACATGCTTAGCGGCGGGGGGAAGGTTAGCTCCCCTGCAGCCGTGCGCTGCAATTCGATGTGGTCCTCCACACCGAATGCAGCTAACCGCACTGCTGCAGCTGGCCGCCCGATGGCCAGGAGCTCCGCATCTGATGCAGCAGTTGCTGCGATCGGGCCCGACGCAGTCCGCTGCCATGTGGCCCCTTTCCAGGCACCGGAAGCAACGGCGCTTTGCCGCCTCCAGCCTGGGGGCCTCCTCCAGCCGACACGAGGAGTAGTCTATAATAAGGCGATCTTTTTGGAGCAGGGCTTCCGCTTCCACTCGCGGTAGCCGCACGCGGGCCCGCTTTGTGGCATCTGCCCGCTCCCAGATGCGAAGCGAGGCCACCGCTGGCTCCTTGGCGAGTGCCGCCTTCAACGCCTCCCTGATCGTCTCCTCCTCCGTGAGGTTGTCGACGTTTTTCAGAACAACCTCCGCCATCTCCGTCAGGACCCTGGCGGATCCCAGCTCTCCCAGCGTGGACTGAATGCGGCTGCACAGCGCCGCCGAGTCCATGTCCCGTGCCAGCTCCATCCGAAGGTTCCCCTTCGGTGTCCGCTTGCCGATACGGATGCAGTGCTGGACATCCTCCAGGGCCGGGCTCGTCCGGATGGGTCGGTACATCTCGGCGAAGGAGACCCCCGGTGCTGGAACCACCAGAATGGCGTCTGGTCGTCGCCTTTTCGTCCGCCGGTTTGCCTGTGCGGGGCGTTGGCTCTTGGTTGCTGGTTGCGGCCGCTGCCGCTGCTGAGGTGCAGCTGAAGGCTGGGCCTTTTGCCGCTTCCCCACAACCTGCCAACCACCTACCAGGGCGTCACGGTAGGATTGCTGCTGCTGCCGCCTGGTTTCCGATGCCGGAAAGTCGTACGGCTGTTGCAGGGGCTGGGACCGCTGCCCGTGCCCGCTCCTCGCCCTCATCTGCTTCTCTTCCTCCTGGATCTCACGGCGCAGCTGCTCCTGCAGTTCCAGCATGCGATGCTGGGCAGGACCCTGCGACTGGCGTGCCTCGGCTCTCTCCCTCTGCTGAGAGCGCCTGAGTGTCCTTTTGCTGGGCTGCAACTTGGAAGAGGCTTGGTTTCCCAAGCGCACGCCAGTCGCTGAATTCTCCAGCTGCACAACGGTTCGCACCCCCGTGCGATATATATCGAGCTCCGCACGGAGCCTCGAATTCTCCTCCTGGCTCTTTCGGTAAAGAGCGGTAAGCTCCTCGAGCTTCTCCAACACCCGCTCGTACTGCCGCGCATGTCTGTCCGACACTTCTGCCGTCGGGAAGCTGGTCGGCTCCGATGCGGCTGGTGCCAGCATCTCAGGAGACATAGACCTCCTCGGCGACGGCGTCGGGGCGGGGGCGGTACGCTTCCGCGCTCCCTCGTCCGGCTCTTCCAACGGTGTTCTCGGGGCTGGCTTGGGTGCCCCCTGAGAGCTCCGTAGTGACGACATCGTCCCTGGCGACAATTCCAGGGGTGTCACCACTACGCGCGGAGAAAGTCTCCTTTTCTTTGTCTTGATGATTTCGGGGACCACCTCCACCGAATCATCGCTCTCTACTCCCGACATTATGCTGCTGCACGGTTCGTCGCTTTGTCCAGCGTTAAAGTCACTGGACACGTGCGCCTGGCCGGTATGCAGCCCGCATTTGATTATAGCACGCTTGTTTGTGCGGAGCTTTTGGTTTGTGTCTCCGGAGAAACTTCCGCTAGTGCCCCATAGAGGGCGCTGGTGGCACTAGGGGGGAATTCTCCCAGGACAACAACCGGGATGACCGATGGTGTGCCCACTGTCCAGACGTCAAACCACGGCACGTCACCCTACGCACGCACTCACCGACACAGCCAAGCCCTTACGTGCTAAGTTCACGTGCCCTTAGCACGTGGTATCTGCTTGCTGGTCAACGCACTTTTCCGCACTGTTTTTCACTGAATGTTTCTTCCCTCGTTAGGGGGTAATGTTTTATCACTGTTCCGCTCCTGTCCGTAACAAAATACGCTGCACAGCGGCTGCGGGCTCCCCTTCAACCGCACCGAAAGGGAGCGCTACGCTCGCACGCACTAACGGAACCACACACGCACCCTTCGTGGCCACACGCACCGGTGCACGACGCAATGTTTGTGTGCCAAAATCGACGTTTTTCCACTGTTTTTCACCAAAACTTCACGGTGTTTGCGCAAAATATGTGTTCGTACACCACTCTAACAAATTTGCACCACCACTTTGTAAGTTTTTTAAACGAAAAACACTATATCATAAGGAGCTCACGGAAAGCGTCCGCTTGCTTCCTTTGACAGCTCGCCTCTGCAAGCTCCACTTCTTGTGGTGCCCTTCCGTCAATTCCTTTAAGTTTCAACTTTGCAACCATACTTCCCCCGGAACCCGATTTTGGTTTCCCGGAAGCTACTGAGAGCACCGAATGTAGTAGCGTCTCCCAATTGCTGATTGGCATCGTTTACGGTTAGAACTAGGGCGGTATCTAATCGCCTTCGATCCTCTAACTTTCGTTCTTGATTAATGAAAGCATCCATGGCAAACGCTTTCGCTTCAGTTGGTCCTACGACGGTCTACGAATTTCACCTCTCGCGCCGTAATACCAATGCCCCCAACTACTTCTGTTAATCATTACCTCTGGGTCTATACAAAACCAACCAAAAGACTCAGACCGAGGTCATGTTCCATTATTCCATGCAAGATTATTCTCGGCCAACGCCAACCCTGGGCGGGTGTGGACGCTTTTGTACTAGCCTGCTTGAAGCACTCTAATTTGTTCAAGGTAAATGGGAGCTGCCCGGGCACCACGCACCGGCTCGGGACGTGCCCGACCGATCACGAGGTTGACGCCCAGGCACACCATTGTGAGTCGCAGCCGCGAGCTCGCGCACGAACGTATCCGGCGTGTGCCGGGCGCCCGCGGCGGTCGCGTGTCTGGACGGGGAATCAACTTCGAACGTTTTAACCGCAACAACTTTAATATACGCTAGTGGAGCTGGAATTACCGCGGCTGCTGGCACCAGACTTGCCCTCCACTTGATCCTTATTGAAGGATTTATGCTCAATTCATTCCAATTATGGACCATCGTTAGAGAGGTCCATATTGTTATTTCTCGTCACTACCTCCCCGTGCCGGGATTGGGTAATTTACGCGCCTGCTGCCTTCCTTGGATGTGGTAGCCATTTCTCAGGCTCCCTCTCCGGAATCGAACCCTGATTCCCCGTTACCCGTCGCAACCATGGTAGTCCTCTACACTACCATCAATAGTTGATAGGGCAGACATTTGCAAGATCTGTCGTCGGTCAAGCGACCATACGATCGGCATCCTTATCCAGACTTCAACTCAAGCCGCCCGGAGGCGATTGGTTTTACTAATAAGTGCACCAGTTCCACCGCCCGCAAGCGGACAGCGGTCCCGGCATGTTGCATGTATTAGCTCTGGCTTTTCCACAGTTATCCAAGTAACTGATGGGTGGATGATCTTGTGAATTATGGCTGTTGTACTGAGCCTTATGCGGTTTCACATTCATTTATGTTTGTACTTAGACATGCATGGCTTAACCTTTGAGACAAGCGTATATTACTGGTAGGATCAACCAGAATTCGTCTTCGTCAATTGCTTGTTCGATATTTTTTGTCTACCAGGGCACCAGTCCCCGCAGACTCTCTTTCTACGTTCATCAGGTGACACAATCTTTGTTGTGACCACTCTCATTGACCTGCGGCAGTACACCGACTCCACAGCGCCAATAACCACACGAGCAAAGGTTGTTCAGGAGGATGTCAGATTATCGATGTACATCGTACACCAACATTTGACGTACCGAGGCATTACACCCCGCACGCCCCCAACAGGACCAATCAAGGCTCGCATACGACCTGCGACTTACTGCGGCTCCCTGAAGGTCCCCGTAGGACGACCATCACCAGTTAAGGTGTAGTTGACTTGTCAGGGCACGGTAGTCCCCACAAGTCCCCGATTATTCGTGGATATCGTCCTACGATTGTTTCTGACTCCTTTTGCTCCCCGCAGGTCCCCGTAGGACGACCATCACCAGTTAAGGTGTAGTTGACTTGTCAGGGCACGGTAGTCCCCACAAGTCCCCGATTATTCGTGGATATCGTCCTACGAGTTTTTGTGACCCTTGGGTTCCCGGCAGGTCCCCGTAGGACAACCATCACCAGTTAAGGTGTAGTTGACTTGTCAGGGCACGGTGGTCCCCACAAGTCCCCGATTATTCGGAGATATTGTCCTACGAGTTTTAGTGACCCTTTTGTTCCCCGCAGGTCCCCGTAGGACGACCATCACCAGTTAAGGTGTAGTTGACTTGTCAGGGCACGGTAGTCCCCACAAGTCCCCGATTATTCGTGGATATCGTCCTACGAGTTTTTGTGACCCTTGGGTTCCCGAACTTTGCTACGATGGTTCTGCCTCCAGAGGAGACTTATGAACACTTCGTATCATTTCTTACACCGAACCATGGGATCGCGAGATTGCTCCCGGATCCCTAATCACCTTACATTTTCGTTTCGTTTCCGTACACTACGATGAGCTAATTCAATTTGTTTGTTCGTCTGGCGAACGTTTTATTGCGGAATTACCGCGGTACTTCCAGCCGGGTATGGCTGCCGTACGACCTACAGGATAGATCATCGAACCACTTTTCGTGCATATTGTCCGTCGAGGGTATCACCTCGATACCCCCAACAGACCTTTGGACACTTCCTCACTACTCCTTGGAGCAGCAATCAGGGAACCATATAGTAGGAACAGCCGAATATGGAACTCTTTTCGTACTTTGGACACCTCCTATAACTTGTATGGCGACTTCGGGGACCTTCATTTCGTTCTCAGTTGGTACCCCTATTTCGGTCTTTGGACACCTCGTCTTACCCGTATAACTCACTTTAGGTCCACTTATTTGCCTGATATCTCATCGTGAACCCGTTTTTCGTACACCGTACACACCTAGGAACACCACATATGCGTTTCCCTTTCGATCGTGAAGTTTTCAAATTTTTCGATTTTTGGTCCTAGAAATTCATGAACGGTGGGAGACCAAAATTTTTCATAAAAAAAAAATTTTCACCGTTTGACCATAAAAACCTTCTTTTCGTACATACCCCATCATTTCTTCACGTTTTAGGCCATTTCTGAAATTTTCGCTTCGATAGTGTGTCCCCTATAATACAAAATGAACATTTTGCATCTCCCACAAGTGGCCATTTTTTTCCGCCACTGAAGAACACGACCTCGGGAACTCGGACCTAGGACGTGGCCATGTAAGTCATAGGCCACCCCAACTTTTGCAAAATACTGTTTCTTTTCACTTTTCATGATCTAAGGCGCGTTCCGACGGCGTTTTGAACAAATTTATGAGAAAAAAAATTTTGACCCTCGGACCAAAATTTTTTCGTTCGGGGCCCCATGGCCTATGGCCAGTATGGGAACTCGGGATGCCGATATGACAAAATTTGTCAAAAAATCACTAAAAAGTCGCTATGGCCCATTAATTAGAGCTTGTTGAGACCTTTCTAAAACACCTTGGTTGACCCCTGTCCGATAAGTAGTTTTCGAGATATTCGAGAAAATGTGATTTTTTGGGACTTAGAAAATTTTTGACCCGTACCCTAAGAAAAAGTGATTTTTTCATAGGACAATTTTTTCTTCGCAAATACTGTTTGGTTTCACTTTTCATTATTAGAAACGCGTTCCGAAGCCATTTTCATCAAAATCTCGTGAAAAAAAAATTTCACCCCCGGACCAAAAGTTGGCCGTTCGGTGCCCTATGGCCTATGGCCAGTATGGGAACCAAGGATGCCGATATGCGAAAAAGTGTCAAAAAATCACTTGAAAGTCGCTATGGCTCATTAAATAGAGCTTGTAAAGACCTTTCTAAAACACCTTGGTTGACCCCTGTCCGATACGTAGTTTTCGAGATATTCGAGAATAAGTGATTTTTTGGGACTTAGAAAATTTTTGACCCGTACCCTAAGAAAAAGTGATTTTTTCATAGGACAATTTTTTCTTCGCAAATACTGTTTGGTTTCACTTTTCATTATTAGAAACGCGTTCCGAAGCCATTTTCATCAAAATCTCGTGAAAAAAAAATTTCACCCCCGGACCAAAAGTTGGCCGTTCGGTGCCCTATGGCCTATGGCCAGTATGGGAACCAAGGATGCCGATATGCGAAAAAGTGTCAAAAAATCACTTGAAAGTCGCTATGGCTCATTAAATAGAGCTTGTAAAGACCTTTCTAAAACACCTTGGTTGACCCCTGTCCGATAAGTAGTTTTCGAGATATTCGAGAATAAGTGATTTTTTGGGACTTAGAAAATTTTTGACCCGTACCCTAAGAAAAAGTGATTTTTTCATAGGACAATTTTTTCTTCGCAAATACTGTTTGGTTTCACTTTTCATTATTAGAAACGCGTTCCGAAGCCATTTTCATCAAAATCTCGTGAAAAAAAAATTTCACCCCCGGACCAAAAGTTGGCCGTTCGGTGCCCTATGGCCTATGGCCAGTATGGGAACCAAGGATGCCGATATGCGAAAAAGTGTCAAAAAATCACTTGAAAGTCGCTATGGCTCATTAAATAGAGCTTGTAAAGACCTTTCTAAAACACCTTGGTTGACCCCTGTCCGATAAGTAGTTTTCGAGATATTCGAGAATAAGTGATTTTTTGGGACTTAGAAAATTTTCGACCATGACATATATGAAAAGTGAATTTTTCATAGGACCAAAAAGTTTGTCCAAATAGGGTTTTGGTTCACTTTTTATGGTCAGATAAGTGATCCGATGCTATTTTCATGATCATTAGAGGGATTTCACGCTGTGACCAAAAATTTTCATACTTCATACTTGTCCCGGTGCCGTATATGGGAGGACCGGGGGAAGATGTGTTTGTAAGTCGTGATGTTCAGTGACGGATTTCTGGGACTTAGAAAAAAAATGTGCTCTCAGGCACATTATATGTTTCATACACACATAGTTTTCATTCTTCATACTTGTCCCCGTGCCGTATATGGGAGGACCGGGGGAAGATGTGTTTGTAAGTCGTGATGTTCAGTGACGGATTTCTGGGACTTAGAAAAAAAATGTGCTCTCAGGCACATTATATGTTCCATACACACATGATTTTCATTCTTCATACTTGTCCCCGTGCCGTATATGGGAGGACCGGGGGAAGATGTGTTTGTAAGTCGTGATGTTCAGTGACGGATTTCTGGGACTTAGAAAAAAAATGTGCTCTCAGGCACATTATATGTTCCATACACACATTATTTTCATTCTTCATACTTGTCCCCGTGCCGTATATGGGAGGACCGGGGGAAGATGTGTTTGTAAGTCGTGATGTTCAGTGACGGATTTCTGGGACTTAGAAAAATAAATGTACCCTTAGGCACATTATTTGTATCAATAATTGTATCCCCAGCCTTTCATGGGGAACTTTTCCGTATTCCCGGACTTGTACATTTTTCGGGTTCCACCTCCCGACAATGTATCTCTACTGTGCATTACGTACCTGATAACGCACGGCACCCATTGGGTGACTCCACTTAACCATCTTTCGATAATGCCCGTGTTGCAGATATAATCCCAACACCTACCAGGCTTTATATGTACATCGAACGTTACATACGATGCACCCCGTATTCCCGGACTTGTACATTTTTCGGGTTCCACCTCCCGATAATGTATCTCTACTGTGCATTACGTACCTTATAACGCACGGCACCCATTGGGTGACTCCACTTAACCATCTTTCGATAATGCCCGTGTTGCAGATATAATCCCAACACCTACCAGGCTTTATATGTACATCGAACGTTACATACGATGCACCCCGTATTCCCGGACT
>NW_023405350.1:20000-22500 GCF_013141755.1 Anopheles stephensi | reverse complement strand
CCGAACTTTGCTACGATGGTTCTGCCTCCAGAGGAGACTTATGAACACTTCGTATCATTTCTTACACCGAACCATGGGATCGCGAGATTGCTCCCGGATCCCTAATCACCTTACATTTTCGTTTCGTTTCCGTACACTACGATGAGCTAATTCAATTTGTTTGTTCGTCTGGCGAACGTTTTATTGCGGAATTACCGCGGTACTTCCAGCCGGGTATGGCTGCCGTACGACCTACAGGATAGATCATCGAACCACTTTTCGTGCATATTGTCCGTCGAGGGTATCACCTCGATACCCCCAACAGACCTTTGGACACTTCCTCACTACTCCTTGGAGCAGCAATCAGGGAACCATATAGTAGGAACAGCCGAATATGGAACTCTTTTCGTACTTTGGACACCTCCTATAACTTGTATGGCGACTTCGGGGACCTTCATTTCGTTCTCAGTTGGTACCCCTATTTCGGTCTTTGGACACCTCGTCTTACCCGTATAACTCACTTTAGGTCCACTTATTTGCCTGATATCTCATCGTGAACCCGTTTTTCGTACACCGTACACACCTAGGAACACCACATATGCGTTTCCCTTTCGATCGTGAAGTTTTCAAATTTTTCGATTTTTGGTCCTAGAAATTCATGAACGGTGGGAGACCAAAATTTTTCATAAAAAAAAAATTTTCACCGTTTGACCATAAAAACCTTCTTTTCGTACATACCCCATCATTTCTTCACGTTTTAGGCCATTTCTGAAATTTTCGCTTCGATAGTGTGTCCCCTATAATACAAAATGAACATTTTGCATCTCCCACAAGTGGCCATTTTTTTCCGCCACTGAAGAACACGACCTCGGGAACTCGGACCTAGGACGTGGCCATGTAAGTCATAGGCCACCCCAACTTTTGCAAAATACTGTTTCTTTTCACTTTTCATGATCTAAGGCGCGTTCCGACGGCGTTTTGAACAAATTTATGAGAAAAAAAATTTTGACCCTCGGACCAAAATTTTTTCGTTCGGGGCCCCATGGCCTATGGCCAGTATGGGAACTCGGGATGCCGATATGACAAAATTTGTCAAAAAATCACTAAAAAGTCGCTATGGCCCATTATTTAGAGCTTGTTGAGACCTTTCTAAAACACCTTGGTTGACCCCTGTCCGATAAGTAGTTTTCGAGATATTCGAGAAAATGTGATTTTTTGGGACTTAGAAAATTTTTGACCCGTGCCCTAAGAAAAAGTGATTTTTTCATAGGACAATTTTTTCTTCGCAAATACTGTTTGGTTTCACTTTTCATTATTAGAAACGCGTTCCGAAGCCATTTTCATCAAAATCTCGTGAAAAAAAAATTTCACCCCCGGACCAAAAGTTGGCCGTTCGGTGCCCTATGGCCTATGGCCAGTATGGGAACTGGGGATGCCGATATGACAAAATTTGTCAAAAAATCACTAAAAAGTCGCTATGGCCCATTATTTAGAGCTTGTTGAGACCTTTCTAAAACACCTTGGTTGACCCCTGTCCGATACGTAGTTTTCGAGATATTCGAGAATATGTGATTTTTTGGGACTTAGAAAATTTTTGACCCGTACCCTAAGAAAAAGTGATTTTTTCATAGGACAATTTTTTCTTCGCAAATACTGTTTGGTTTCACTTTTCATTATTAGAAACGCGTTCCGAAGCCATTTTCATCAAAATCTCGTGAAAAAAAAAATTTCACCCCCGGACCAAAAGTTGGCCGTTCGGTGCCCTATGGCCTATGGCCAGTATGGGAAACCAAGGATGCCGATATGCGAAAAAGTGTCAAAAAATCACTTGAAAGTCGCTATGGCTCATTAAATAGAGCTTGTTAAAGACCTTTCTAAAACACCTTGGTTGACCCCTGTCCGATACGTAGTTTCGAGATATTCGAGAAAATGTGATTTTTTGGGACTTAGAAATTTTTGACCCGTACCCTAAGAAAAAGTGATTTTTTCATAGGACAATTTTTTCTTCGCAAATACTGTTTGGTTTCACTTTTCATTATTAGAAACGCGTTCCGAAGCCATTTTCATCAAAATCTCGTGAAAAAAAAATTTCACCCCCGGACCAAAAGTTGGCCGTTCGGTGCCCTATGGCCTATGGCCAGTATGGGAACCAAGGATGCCGATATGCGAAAAAGTGTCAAAAAATCACTTGAAAGTCGCTATGGCTCATTAAATAGAGCTTGTAAAGACCTTTCTAAAACACCTTGGTTGACCCCTGTCCGATACGTAGTTTTCGAGATATTCGAGAATATGTGATTTTTTGGGACTTAGAAAATTTTCGACCATGACATATATGAAAAGTGAATTTTTCATAGGACCAAAAAGTTTGTCCAAATAGGGTTTTGGTTCACTTTTTATGGTCAGATAAGTGATCCGATGCTATTTTCATGATCATTAGAGGGATTTCACGCTGTGACCAAAAATTTTCATACTTCATACTTGTCCCGTGCCGTATATGGGAGGACCGGGGGAAATGTGTTTG
>NW_023405350.1:0-10000 GCF_013141755.1 Anopheles stephensi | reverse complement strand
CCGTATAACTCACTTTAGGTCCACTTATTTGCCTGATATCTCATCGTGAACCCGTTTTTCGTACACCGTACACACCTAGGAACACCACATATGCGTTTCCCTTTCGATCGTGAAGTTTTCAAATTTTTCGATTTTTGGTCCTAGAAATTCATGAACGGTGGGAGACCAAAATTTTTCATAAAAAAAAAATTTTCACCGTTTGACCATAAAAACCTTCTTTTCGTACATACCCCATCATTTCTTCACGTTTTAGGCCATTTCTGAAATTTTCGCTTCGATAGTGTGTCCCCTATAATACAAAATGAACATTTTGCATCTCCCACAAGTGGCCATTTTTTTCCGCCACTGAAGAACACGACCTCGGGAACTCGGACCTAGGACGTGGCCATGTAAGTCATAGGCCACCCCAACTTTTGCAAAATACTGTTTCTTTTCACTTTTCATGATCTAAGGCGCGTTCCGACGGCGTTTTGAACAAATTTATGAGAAAAAAAATTTTGACCCTCGGACCAAAATTTTTTCGTTCGGGGCCCCATGGCCTATGGCCAGTATGGGAACTCGGGATGCCGATATGACAAAATTTGTCAAAAAATCACTAAAAAGTCGCTATGGCCCATTATTTAGAGCTTGTTGAGACCTTTCTAAAACACCTTGGTTGACCCCTGTCCGATAAGTAGTTTTCGAGATATTCGAGAAAATGTGATTTTTTGGGACTTAGAAAATTTTTGACCCGTACCCTAAGAAAAAGTGATTTTTTCATAGGACAATTTTTTCTTCGCAAATACTGTTTGGTTTCACTTTTCATTATTAGAAACGCGTTCCGAAGCCATTTTCATCAAAATCTCGTGAAAAAAAATTTCACCCCCGGACCAAAAGTTGGCCGTTCGGTGCCCTATGGCCTATGGCCAGTATGGGAACCAAGGATGCCGATATGCGAAAAAGTGTCAAAAAATCACTTGAAAGTCGCTATGGCTCATTAAATAGAGCTTGTAAAGACCTTTCTAAAACACCTTGGTTGACCCCTGTCCGATACGTAGTTTTCGAGATATTCGAGAATAATGTGATTTTTTGGGACTTAGAAAATTTTTCGACCCTGACCTAATGAAAAGTGATTTTTTCATAGGACAATTTTTTCTTCGCAAATACTGTTTGGTTTCACTTTTCATTATTAGAAACGCGTTCCGAAGCCATTTTCATCAAAATCTCGTGAAAAAAAAATTTCACCCCCGGACCAAAAGTTGGCCGTTCGGTGCCCTATGGCCTATGGCCAGTATGGGAACCAAGGATGCCGATATGCGAAAAAGTGTCAAAAATCACTTGAAAGTCGCTATGGCTCATTAAATAGAGCTTGTAAAGACCTTTCTAAAACACCTTGGTTGACCCCTGTCCGATACGTAGTTTTCGAGATATTCGAGAATAAGTGATTTTTTGGGACTTAGAAAATTTTCGACCATGACATATATGAAAAGTGATTTTTTCATAGGACAATTTTTTCTTCGCAAATACTGTTTGGTTTCACTTTTCATTATTAGAAACCGCGTTCCGAAGCCATTTTCATCAAAATCTCGTGAAAAAAAAATTTCACCCCCGGACCAAAAGTTGGCCGTTCGGTGCCCTATGGCCTATGGCCAGTATGGGAACCAAGGATGCCGATATGCGAAAAAGTGTCAAAAATCACTTGAAAGTCGCTATGGCTCATTAAATAGAGCTTGTAAAGACCTTTCTAAAACACCTTGGTTGACCCCTGTCCGATACGTAGTTTTCGAGATATTCGAGAATATGTGATTTTTTGGGACTTAGAAAATTTTCGACCATGACATATATGAAAAGTGAATTTTTCATAGGACCAAAAAGTTTGTCCAAATAGGGTTTTGGTTCACTTTTTATGGTCAGATAAGTGATCCGATGCTATTTTCATGATCATTAGAGGGATTTCACGCTGTGACCAAAAATTTTCATACTTCATACTTGTCCCCGTGCCGTATATGGGAGGACCGGGGGAACATGTCTTCGTAAGTCGTGATGTTCAGTGACGGATTTCTGGGACTTAGAAAAAAAATGTGCCTCAGGCACATTATATGTTTCATACACACATGATTTTTCATTCTTCATACTTGTCCCGTGCCGTATATGGGAGGACCGGGGAACATGTCTTCGAAAGTCGTGATGTTCAGTGACGGATTTCTGGGACTTAGAAAAAAAAATGTGCTCTCAGGCACATTATATGTTTTCATACAACACATGATTTCATTCTTTCATACTTGTCCCCGTGCCGTATATTGGGAGGGACCGGGCAACATGTCGTCGTAAGGTCGTGATGTCAGTGACGGATTTCTGGGACTTAGAAAAAAAATGTGCTCTCAGGCACATTATATGTTTCATACACACATGATTTTCATTCTTCATACTTGTCCCCGTGCCGTATATGGGAGGACCGGGGGAACATGTCTTCGTAAGTCGTGATGTTCAGTGACGGATTTCTGGGACTTAGAAAAAAAATGTGCTCTCAGGCACATTATATGTTTCATACACACATGATTTTCATTGTTCATACTTGTCCGGTGCCGTATATGGGAGGACCGGGGGAACATGTCTTCGTAAGTCGTGATGTTCAGTGACGGATTTCTGGGACTTAGAAAAAAAATGTGCTCTCAGGCACATTATATGTTTCATACACACATGATTTTCATTCTTCATACTTGTCCCCGTGCCGTATATGGGAGGACCGGGGAACATGTCTTCGTAAGTCGTGATGTTCAGTGACGGATTTCTGGGACTTAGAAAAAAAATGTGCTCTCAGGCACATTATATGTTTCATACACACATGATTTTCATTGTTCATACTTGTCCCGGTGCCGTATATGGGAGGACCGAGGGAAGATGTGTTTGTAAGTCGTGATGTTCAGTGACGGATTTCTGGGACTTAGAAATAAATGTACCCTTAGGCACATTATTTGTATCAATAATTGTATCCCCAGCCTTTCATGGGGAACTTTTCCGTATTCCCGGACTTGTACATTTTTCGGGTTCCACCTCCCGACAATGTATCTCTACTGTGCATTACGTACCTTATAACGCACGGCACCCATGGGTGACTCCACTTAACCATCTTTCGATAATGCCCGTGTTGCAGATATAATCCCAACACCTACCAGGCTTTATATGTACATCGAACGTTACATACGATGCACCCCGTATTCCCGGACTTGTACATTTTTCGGGTTCCACCTCCCGACAATGTATCTCTACTGTGCATTACGTACCTGATAACGCACGGCACCCATTGGGTGACTCCACTTAACCATCTTTCGATAATGCCCGTGTTGCAGATATAATCCCAACACCTACCAGGCTTTATATGTACATCGAACGTTACATACGATGCACCCCGTATTCCCGGACTTGTACATTTTCTTGTACATACTACCGGGCCAGGACGTGCCTTGCGTCCACCATAACACCACCAGGCGTAGGTCGCCTGAGAGGATCGATGCGAACGCATCTCTACAACTTGAAACTCCTAGCCTGAAGTCCCGTCGTTTGCGGGCGGTCGGTGGGCATCGAAACTAGTCAAGTCCACGGTCGGCGAGGTCGGCGGCCACCGGCGTTCCCTATGGTCAGGTACTAACACGTGCAGTGCGACCCCGCGCGATGCGGCCCAGTCTATGAAGCGGGGATGAGGCGCCAGGCTGCAGAGGCAGTTCCAGCGGATCTCGGAGGGTTGTTAGCCCGCTAGCTCCGATTGCCCATTAGGTTTTGAAGCGCTATCAGCTCGGATTGGTTACGACCTTAGAGGCGTTCAGGCATAATCCAGCGGACGTAGCGTCATACCAAAGTCCGGTCGAACTAGTATTGAGCCAGTGGTCCGTACCTGTGTTCCTCTCGTACTGCACAGGAGTTCCGTTACGATAGCACGTATTAGCACACACCAGTAGGGTAAAACTAACCTGTCTCACGACGGTCTAAACCCAGCTCACGTTCCCTTGAAAGGGTGAACAATCCTACGCTTGGGGAATTTTGCTTCACAATGATAGGAAGAGCCGACATCGAAGGATCAAAAGTCACGTCGCTATGAACGCTTGGCGACCCAAGCCAGTTATCCCTGTGTAGTGGCGATCGAGCAGCCGAACTGAACAGACGTGTTTGTGTGGTGCTCCGTGAGAAAAAAAGTGTTTTCGAGGAAAATCGGTGAAAAGTTAAGTTAGGACAGTGATTTCACGTGTGCGGCCCCCGATCCTGGTCCTACGCCTCCCAGCCGAATTTTTCGGAAAATTCGGAAAATTGAGGGAGTTTTTCGTGAGATCGTTTTTCTCGAATATTTTGTGGATTCTTGACGGATTGTTAAAAGTGATAGTGCAAAAGAAGCGCGCCGTTGGGGCGCATCTTTTGATACCCTCAAAGTGCCGGAAATGATGGAGTTCCGAAGTGGTGACGTGGCAAAGTTTGCAAATTGAACAGTGAATAACTCAGCCAGCTTAGGACCTACGTGGAAGCTGCGATATATTGATTTGTGCGTCTTAGTGAAAAGAACGTTTTGTGAAAGTTTGGTGTCAATCGCATAAAAACTGAGTGAGATACAGGGGGACAAAGTTTTGTTCAAAAAAAGGACGCGTTTTTCGCCTTCTCAAAATGGCGGCTTTTTGCCCCCCCTGACGCGAAAAACCGTTAACGGCCGTTTGATTCCGGTTCTGGAAGTGAAGATCCGGACGGAACATCCCCCTTGCGGAGCACCCGGTGTTCGGACGGGTTGTGTCCGCCCTGGTTTCCTGGAGTTCCCGGCGGGCCCTCTGGCCGATTCTTGGCGTCCCGGGTGGCCAGTCCACCGATCCGGGCGTGCGACCCTCCATCGACGCGTCTCGAGGAGGGGAATCCGGTAGTGACCACCGCCCCCCACCACCCACCACCACCCCCCCAGAGCGGAAAAACCACCCCGGTGACGGTTTTCCGAGTTTCCCGGGGAAAAGGATAGATAGCAGTTCCGGTTCTTCGAGGGAGTTTCCGGGCGGGTGCCCCCCACCACCAAGCGGGAAAATCCAGCAGGTTTCCACCACCAGGGGGCGCCACAGCCGGAAAAGCGTGTTGCTGAGGAGTTTTCCGAGCCTCGGGAAAACGGTGCGTCTCCCGATAGGGGTTGTTGGGGAGGGGTGTCCGATTTCAACGGAGAATACCCCCCCGCAAGGGTTTTCCCCCACCCCCCTGGAAAATAGTGTTTTTCCGGGCACCCACCGTTTCCCAACCATTCACCGGACCCCATCAAGTGGGTATCAAACGACGCGGCTTGCAGAGACGAAGCCATCGAACGCTTCCGACCTCCAACCACCACCCCCACCCCCCAGAGCGGAAAAACCTCGTTTTTTTACGGTTTTCCGCGAATTTCCCGAGGAAGGAGGGGTTGAGAGCGTCGAGATATACAACAAGGTGGTGCGCATTAACATCGCGCACAAACCGTCTTTCGACCGGAAGTGATCGGACGCCATTTGGGGGAGTTACGCCTGGAAAAGCGTTTTTGGGGTTTCCCCAATTTTCCGGCCCCACCCCCGCATCCGACCCCTCCATCGACGCGGCGTGAAGAGAGACAACGGAAAACAACATCTTTCCTGTCTACCTCCACCACCACCCCCGCAGAGCGGAAAAAACCCCGTTTTTAACGCTTTCCGCCATTTTCCGGGGAAGCAGGAGAGTTAGAGCGTCAGTTTCTTCGGCAAGATGTGCGCAGCAACAACGCGCACAAAAACGTCGTGGGACCGGAGGCGATCGGACTTCATTTGGGGGAGTTACGCCCGGAAAAGCGTCTTTTGGGTCTTCCAAATTTTCCGGCTGCACCCCAGCATCCGACCCTCCATCGACGCGGCGTGAGAAGACATCACTAAACACAGCACCGTACCTGCCTACCACCCACCACACCCCCCAGAGCGAAAAAACCCGTTTTCACGGTTTTTCGCGAGAACTTGTCAAAGGGATTTTAACGACGGACGGTCATTCCCTCTGGCACAGAATGGAGGGCGAGTGCTGCGTTCCGGAGTGCGGTCGCAGTTAGCTCCCGGGAAGCGGTCGGACACCCCTTCCCCCTCTCCGGTGACACCACGGTCGGTCGGATCAGCGGAAGCTGTTGAAACATCGGAAGAGGAGGATGATGGTGCATTCTCCGATGCCTCCACCCTGGAGCAGACGGTGGTGGCGTCGCAGGAAGCAGAAGGGGAGACATCCACAACTGTGGTGATCCCTGACGGCGGAGAAGCGTCTGCGCAGGAGTTTCAGCACAAGATGCTGGAGACCCTCGCCAAGCAAGTGGAGACGCTTACTGAGGAGCTGCGACTCAGCCGGGAGCGCGAGGTTGCTCTAAAGTGCATGCTGGAAGCAGTTCAGGAAGGAATGCGTTCGTTGACGGCACTACATTCCTCGGCACAGTCTGGTGGCCAGGGCAGTGCCAGAACGAAACGCAGCCGGCAACAACGCAACCGAGCGAAGAAGGCTTCGCAGCAACAGCAGCAGCAGCAGAAGCAGCAGCAGCAGCAGCAGCAGATCAGCATCAGCAGAAGCAGCAGCAGCAGCAGCAGCAGCAGCAGCAGCAGCAGCAGCAGAAGCAGCAGCAGCAGCAGCAGCAGCAGCGTAGCCAGCCACAGCCGCAGCGACGGACGGTCGCAGTGTCGGCAATGGGCCAGCAGCAGCAGCAGCAGCAGCAGCAGCAGCAGCAGCAGCAGCAGCAGCGTCAGCAGCAGCAACCGCTACATCAGCAACAGTGGCCACAACTCCAGCCAATGCAGCAGCAGATGACCTGGGCAACGGTCTTGAACGGTCGTAATAGCCGAGCGCAACGCCCGACTCAGCAGCAGCAGCAACCGCATCAGGAGCTATACCGGCCACCTCAGATGCGCCAGCAGCAGCAGCAGAGCCAGCAGCAACAACATCAGCAGCATCGTGCCCAGTCCAAGGGGCGTCCTGCACGACCCGATCGCATCGCGGTGGTCCCCGGTCCGGACAAAACCTGGACGGAGATGTACGTGAAGCTGCGCTCATCACAGGAGCTGCAAGACGTCAGGGCAGATATTGGGATGGGGCGTCGGACCGCGCAAGGTCATCTCATTGTCCCAATACGCAAGAATGTGGACAGCGCTGAGCTGGCTCGCCGGATCCAGCTGGCACTCGGCGAGGATGGCGTGGTCCGTGTGGTGACGGAGATGGGAGAGCTTCTCGTCACCAACATTGACTCTCTGGCCGAGAAGAGTGATGTGGAGCTCGCCATCAAGGAGAAGCTGGGAGCAGAGCCGGAATCGCGCGTGTCGAGCTCTGGGAGCTCCGTGATGGCACGAAGCGAGCTCGTGCGGCTCCCACTAGCAAAGGCACGGCTTCTCATCGGGCAGAAGCTGACACTGTGCCAATGCGTCAGCGGCATCCGCGAAGTGCCGAAGAAGCCACTCGACCGTCAGCGTTGCTTCCGTTGTCTTCTGATGGGGCATCTGGCACGAAACTGTCGTGCCTCGTCTGACCGGTCGGTCTGTGTTTGCAGTGTGGCGAAGAGGGCCACCGCATTAGCCAGTGCACTTCGGCAGCTAAGTGCATTGTCTGCCAGGGCCCCATCGTGTGGGCCACTCATCGTGCCGCCAGAACCAGCATTCGCGGGCGTAATGCGGGTAATGCAGGTCAACCTGGGTGGTGGACGCGTCGCTCAGGATCTGGCCCTGCAAACAGCCCGCACGAAGCGGGTCGACGTGCTGCTGCTGTCAGAGGTGTATCGGCCTCCGGCGGGCAGCGGAAACTGGGCGGCGGATTCGTCGGGGAGAGCAGCTGTGGTGGCAACCGGCCACCTTCCGATCCAGCGGGTGTGGCGCTGTGCCATGCCGGGTTGGCTGCTGCGCAGATTGGAGGGGTGGTGTTCATCAGCTGCTACGCCCCTCCGCGACTCAACACCGGCGAGTTCGAGCAACTTCTGGAGGCGGTGGAGTTGGAGGCCCAACCCCCACCTCGTATCGTCCTGGCAGGCGATTTCAACGCCTGGAATGAGGAGTGGGGTAGTCAACGCACCACCCGGCGCGGTGAAGAGCTGCTGGACACCATCAGGCAGCTCGGGCTTGTGTTCTAAACCAAGGCTCGGTCCCGACGTTCGTGGGCAACGGAGTCGCCACTCCCAGTGTTGTGGATGTGTCTTTCGCTAGCACATCCATCGCTCGTCCGGACACTTGGGAGGTGGCAGCGAACACCGCTTCGTGCCACTACACAGCGTCGGACCACCGGTACATCTTTTCACCGTGGGCCTCCAACTCCTGACCAGCAGCAGCGACGACAACAGCAGCACACCAGCAGCAGAGCAGCAGCAGCAGCATCAGCAGCAGCAGCAGCAGCAGCAGCACCAGCAGCAGCATCGTCATTCGAACGGGAGGCAGCAGCGACATCAGCAGCAGCATCGTCAGCGGGGACAGGGGTCCTCTTCGTCATCCACCACTTATCGGCACGCTGGCCGTAGATGGAAGACGACGCAGTTTTCGGCCGAGGCGTTCGTAGCCGCACTCCAGACGGCTGGTTTCCCGGAGCGAGCCGTCAGCCAGGAGGGGATGGTCGACGCCATGCTAGATGCATGCGACGACACGATGGAGCGCGTCACCATCACATCGTGACCCCATCGAGACCTTTTCTGGTGGACTCCGGAGATTTTACGTCTTCGGGAGGAGTGTGCGGCTGTGCATGAGCGAATGCTTCGAACCACCGACCTGCAGGAGCGTAGCATCATGGCTGCTCATCATCGGTCGGCGAGGAGAGCTGTGGAGAAGGCTGTCCGTGCCAGCAAGCGAGCGCAGCTCGACGAGCTGATTCAACAGGCGGAAACCAACGAGTTTGGGGCCGGCTATCGGGTGGTAATGTCTCGTCTTCGTGGCTGCTTCGTGCCTCCTGAGACAGACCGTGTCGTGTTGGAGCGGATAGCTAACGATCTGTTCCCGACACATCCGCCTGTTGACTGGCCGGAAGCCGAATCGTCCAGCGAAGACACCGAGGAGCAGAGATCACCGCTGACCCCTGTTACCGTAGGCGAGCTGCTGTCCATCGTGGGATCGATGGCGAACCGGAAAGCGCCTGGACTGGACGGTATCCCCAATGCGGCGGTTAAGACGGCCATTAGGAAGTACCCGGAGGTCTTCGTCCGTTTGTACCAGGACTGCCTTGACCGGGGTGCGTTTCCAGCGCCTTGGAAGAGGCAACGATTGGTACTGCTGCCAAAAGCCTGGCAAGCCTCCCGGGGAAAGCTCTCCCCTACCGGCCGCTGTGCATGCTCGACGCACTCGGCAAGGTGTTGGAGCGCCTAATTCTTAACCGCCTCAACGAGTTCTGGAGGAACCGGAAGCAGAACGGCTGTCGGACGGGCAGTACGGGTTCCGGCGAGGCAGATCAACCATCAGTGCGATCCAGCGCGTTGTTCGAAGCGGGCAGGACGGCCATGTCCTTTCACGCCGTAACCAACGCCCGAGACAAGCGCTGCCTGATGGTGGTGGCACTAGACATCCGCAACGCCTTCAATTCTGCGCCCTGGCAAGCCATTGCCAACGCGCTGAGGGACAAGGGGTACCGTCATCGCTGCAGAGATGCTGAAAAGCTACTTTGAGGATCGGCGGCTGGTTATTGAAACAGCGAGGGCCCCGTCGAGCGGAGCATCAGTGCGGGCGTTCGCAGGGTTCCATACTGGGACCCACGCTATGGAACGTGCTGTACGACGGGTCCTGGGTGTCCAGTTGCCGGAGGGGGCCGAGGTTATTGGCTACGCTG
This sequence comes from Anopheles stephensi, assembly GCF_013141755.1. Classification (NCBI taxonomy): domain Eukaryota; kingdom Metazoa; phylum Arthropoda; class Insecta; order Diptera; family Culicidae; genus Anopheles; species Anopheles stephensi. The sequence continues at coordinate 247 of NW_023405350.1, read as the reverse complement.
ATGACCTTGTTGTCTTGGTCCCGCAACGACACCCCAGGCCGCTTCCTCGACTGCTGAACGAGCCCATCGCGGCAATCACGGACTGGCTGGACCGGAACCATCTTTCGTTGGCACCAGAGAAGACGGAAATGACGCTGATATCTACGCTGAAGACGTCATCCGGTCGTCAGCATCAACATCAGGGTTGTAGTCGTGCAATCCCAGCGCTCCATCCGCTATCTGGAGTTTGGTTGCACGACCACCTGTC
>NW_023405349.1:17500-22587 GCF_013141755.1 Anopheles stephensi | reverse complement strand
GTGGTCGCCAAGCGTTCATAGCGACGTGACTTTTTGATCCTTCGATGTCGGCTCTTCCTATCATTGTGAAGCAAATTCCCAAGCGTAGGATTGTTCACCCTTTCAAGGGAACGTGAGCTGGGTTTAGGACCGTCGTGAGACAGGTTAGTTTACCCTACTGGTGTGTGCTAATACGGGCTATCGTAACGGAACTCCTGTGCAGTACGAGAGGAACCCACAGGTACGGACCACTGGCTCAATACTAGTTCGACCGGACTTTGGTATGACGCTACGTCCGCTGGATTATGCCTGAACGCCTCTAAGGTCGTAACCAATCCGAGCTGATAGCGCTTCAAAACCTAATGGGCAATCGGAAGCTAGCGGGCCTAACAACCCTCCGAGATCCGCTGGAACTGCCTCTGCAGCCTGGCGCCTCATCCCCGCTTCATAGACTGGGCCGCATCGCGCGGGGTCGCACTGCACGTGTAGTACCTGACCATAGGGAACGCCGGTGGCCGCCGACCTCGCCGACCGTGGACTTGACTAGTTTCGATGCCCACCGACCGCCCGCAAACGACGGGACTTCAGGCTAGGAGTTTCAAGTGTTAGAGATGCGTTCGCATCGATCCTCTCAGGCGAACCTACGCCTGGTGGTGTTATGGTGGACGCAAGGCACGTCCTGGCCCGGTAGTATGTACAAGAAAATGTACAAGTCCGGGAATACGGGGTGCATCGTATGTAACGTTCGATGTACATATAAAGCCTGGTAGGTGTTGGGATTATATCTGCAACACGGGCATTATCGAAAGATGGTTAAGTGGAGTCACCCAATGGGTGCCGTGCGTTATAAGGTACGTAATGCACAGTAGAGATACATTGTCGGGAGGTGGAACCCGCAAAATGTACAAGTCCGGGAATACGGGGTGCATCGTATGTAACGTTCGATGTACATATAAAGCCTGGTAGGTGTTGGGATTATATCTGCAACACGGGCATTATCGAAAGATGGTTAAGTGGAGTCACCCAATGGGTGCCGTGCGTTATAAGGTACGTAATGCACAGTAGAGATACATTGTCGGGAGGTGGAACCCGCAAAATGTACAAGTCCGGGAATACGGGGTGCATCGTATGTAACGTTCGATGTACATATAAAGCCTGGTAGGTGTTGGGATTATATCTGCAACACGGGCATTATCGAAAGATGGTTAAGTGGAGTCACCCAATGGGTGCCGTGCGTTATAAGGTACGTAATGCACAGTAGAGATACATTGTCGGGAGGTGGAACCCGAAAAATGTACAAGTCCGGGAATACGGGGTGCATCGTATGTAACGTTCGATGTACATATAAAGCCTGGTAGGTGTTGGGATTATATCTGCAACACGGGCATTATCGAAAGATGGTTAAGTGGAGTCACCCAATGGGTGCCGTGCGTTATCAGGTACGTAATGCACAGTAGAGATACATTGTCGGGAGGTGGAACCCGAAAAATGTACAAGTCCGGGAATACGGAAAAGTTCCCCATGAAAGGCTGGGGATACAATTATTGATACAAATAATGTGCCTAAGGGTACATTTATTTTTCTAAGTCCCAGAAATCCGTCACTGAACATCACGACTTACAAACACATCTTCCCCCGGTCCTCCCATATACGGCACGGGGACAAGTATGAAGAATGAAAATCATGTGTGTATGGAACATATAATGTGCCTGAGAGCACATTTTTTTTCTAAGTCCCAGAAATCCGTCACTGAACATCACGACTTACGAAGACATGTTCCCCCGGTCCTCCCATATACGGCACCGGGACAAGTATGAAGAATGAAAATCATGTGTGTATGGAACATATAATGTGCCTGAGAGCACATTTTTTTCTAAGTCCCAGAAATCCGTCACTGAACATCACGACTTACGAAGACATGTTCCCCCGGTCCTCCCATATACGGCACGGGGACAAGTATGAAGAATGAAAACTATGTGTGTATGGAACATATAATGTGCCTGAGAGCACATTTTTTTTCTAAGTCCCAGAAATCCGTCACTGAACATCACGACTTACAAACACATCTTCCCCCGGTCCTCCCATATACGGCACCGGGACAAGTATGAAGTATGAAAATTTTTGGTCACAGCGTGAAATCCCTCTAATGATCATGAAAATAGCATCGGATCACTTATCTGACCATAAAAAGTGAACCAAAACCCTATTTGGACAAACTTTTTGGTCCTATGAAAAATTCACTTTTCATATATGTCATGGTCGAAAATTTTCTAAGTCCCAAAAAATCACATATTCTCGAATATCTCGAAAACTACGTATCGGACAGGGGTCAACCAAGGTGTTTTAGAAAGGTCTTTACAAGCTCTATTTAATGAGCCATAGCGACTTTCAAGTGATTTTTTGACACTTTTTCGCATATCGGCATCCTTGGTTCCCATACTGGCCATAGGCCATAGGGCACCGAACGGCCAACTTTTGGTCCGGGGGTGAAATTTTTTTTTCACGAGATTTTGATGAAAATGGCTTCGGAACGCGTTTCTAATAATGAAAAGTGAAACCAAACAGTATTTGCGAAGAAAAAATTGTCCTATGAAAAAATCACTTTTCTTAGGGTACGGGTCAAAAATTTTCTAAGTCCCAAAAAATCACTTATTCTCGAATATCTCGAAAACTACTTATCGGACAGGGGTCAACCAAGGTGTTTTAGAAAGGTCTTTACAAGCTCTATTTAATGAGCCATAGCGACTTTCAAGTGATTTTTTGACACTTTTTCGCATATCGGCATCCTTGGTTCCCATACTGGCCATAGGCCATAGGGCACCGAACGGCCAACTTTTGGTCCGGGGGTGAAATTTTTTTTTCACGAGATTTTGATGAAAATGGCTTCGGAACGCGTTTCTAATAATGAAAAGTGAAACCAAACAGTATTTGCGAAGAAAAAATTGTCCTATGAAAAAATCACTTTTTCTTAGGGTACGGGTCAAAAATTTTCTAAGTCCCAAAAAATCACTTATTCTCGAATATCTCGAAAACTACGTATCGGACAGGGGTCAACCAAGGTGTTTTAGAAAGGTCTTTACAAGCTCTATTTAATGAGCCATAGCGACTTTCAAGTGATTTTTTGACACTTTTTCGCATATCGGCATCCTTGGTTCCCATACTGGCCATAGGCCATAGGGCACCGAACGGCCAACTTTTGGTCCGGGGGTGAAATTTTTTTTTCACGAGATTTTGATGAAAATGGCTTCGGAACGCGTTTCTAATAATGAAAAGTGAAACCAAACAGTATTTGCGAAGAAAAAATTGTCCTATGAAAAATCACTTTTTCTTAGGGTACGGGTCAAAAATTTTCTAAGTCCCAAAAAATCACATTTTCTCGAATATCTCGAAAACTACTTATCGGACAGGGGTCAACCAAGGTGTTTTAGAAAGGTCTCAACAAGCTCTAAATAATGGGCCATAGCGACTTTTTAGTGATTTTTTGACAAATTTTGTCATATCGGCATCCCGAGTTCCCATACTGGCCATAGGCCATGGGGCCCCGAACGAAAAAATTTTGGTCCGAGGGTCAAAATTTTTTTTCTCATAAATTTGTTCAAAACGCCGTCGGAACGCGCCTTAGATCATGAAAAGTGAAAAGAAACAGTATTTTGCAAAAGTTGGGGTGGCCTATGACTTACATGGCCACGTCCTAGGTCCGAGTTCCCGAGGTCGTGTTCTTCAGTGGCGGAAAAAAATGGCCACTTGTGGGAGATGCAAAATGTTCATTTTGTATTATAGGGGACACACTATCGAAGCGAAAATTTCAGAAATGGCCTAAAACGTGAAGAAATGATGGGGTATGTACGAAAAGAAGGTTTTTATGGTCAAACGGTGAAAATTTTTTTTTTATGAAAAATTTTGGTCTCCCACCGTTCATGAATTTCTAGGACCAAAAATCGAAAAATTTGAAAACTTCACGATCGAAAGGGAAACGCATATGTGGTGTTCCTAGGTGTGTACGGTGTACGAAAAACGGGTTCACGATGAGATATCAGGCAAATAAGTGGACCTAAGTGAGTTATACGGGTAAGACGAGGTGTCCAAAGACCGAAATAGGGGTACCAACTGAGAACGAAATGAAGGTCCCCGAAGTCGCCATACAAGTTATAGGAGGTGTCCAAAGTACGAAAAGAGTTCCATATTCGGCTGTTCCTACTATATGGTTCCCTGATTGCTGCTCCAAGGAGTAGTGAGGAAGTGTCCAAAGGTCTGTTGGGGGTATCGAGGTGATACCCTCGACGGACAATATGCACGAAAAGTGGTTCGATGATCTATCCTGTAGGTCGTACGGCAGCCATACCCGGCTGGAAGTACCGCGGTAATTCCGCAATAAAACGTTCGCCAGACGAACAAACAAATTGAATTAGCTCATCGTAGTGTACGGAAACGAAACGAAAATGTAAGGTGATTAGGGATCCGGGAGCAATCTCGCGATCCCATGGTTCGGTGTAAGAAATGATACGAAGTGTTCATAAGTCTCCTCTGGAGGCAGAACCATCGTAGCAAAGTTCGGGAACCCAAGGGTCACAAAAACTCGTAGGACGATATCCACGAATAATCGGGGACTTGTGGGGACTACCGTGCCCTGACAAGTCAACTACACCTTAACTGGTGATGGTCGTCCTACGGGGACCTGCGGGGAACAAAAGGGTCACTAAAACTCGTAGGACAATATCTCCGAATAATCGGGGACTTGTGGGGACCACCGTGCCCTGACAAGTCAACTACACCTTAACTGGTGATGGTTGTCCTACGGGGACCTGCCGGGAACCCAAGGGTCACAAAAACTCGTAGGACGATATCCACGAATAATCGGGGACTTGTGGGGACTACCGTGCCCTGACAAGTCAACTACACCTTAACTGGTGATGGTCGTCCTACGGGGACCTGCGGGGAGCAAAAGGAGTCAGAAACAATCGTAGGACGATATCCACGAATAATCGGGGACTTGTGGGGCTACCGTGCCCTGACAAGTCAACTACACCTTAACTGGTGATGGTCGTCCTACGGGGACCTTCAGGGAGCCGCAGTAAGTCGCAGGTCGTATGCGAGCCTTGATTGGTCCT
>NW_023405349.1:0-10000 GCF_013141755.1 Anopheles stephensi | reverse complement strand
GACGACTGGCCCTGCGAAGCCAACTGCTCCCTCTCCGCATTCCAGCCGTCTTGGAGCTCATCAGTCACGAATGCGACGAATTCACATATTTGGCTCCATCTTTCCGCGCTCTCGAGCAGCGCTGTTTCGAGATCCTCGGGGGTGATTGGATTCGACCTCCCCCCCTCGAGCAGCCTTCCACGTTCAGCGGCAAACCGTGGACATCCGAAAACGGCGTGTTCCGCCGTCTCAGCGACGCCAGGACATCTGGGACAGTCCGGGGACGACGTGAAGCCCATCCGGCACAGGTAGTCACGGAAAAATCCGTGGCCGGACAGGGCCTGCGCCAACTGGAACGTCACGTCTCCGTGCTTCCGTGACTGCCATGCCCTCACGTCGGGTAGCACTCGATGCGTCCACCGAGTGAATCGACTGGCGTTTTCGCTGGCAGCATCCGCATCCCACTGCTGCTGCCACTGCTCGTACGTCCGGTCCCACTCCAGATTCCGAACACCAGTCCTGGAGTGTTCGTTAGCTGGATCGTTCAGCCGGTGATGGACCCTGCTGTCCTCCTCGATCTGCATGCATATCGGGATGAGACCGGCCAGCAGCACGGCCGTCTCACCCCTCACCGTCCGGAAAGCCCGACAGACACGAATGGCCGTCGTCTTCTGCACTCGCTGCACCAGTCTCCGACATTGTTGCAGCTGCAGTCCCTCCGACCATACTGGGGCACCGTAGCGCAGGATGGAGTCCGCTACTGCCGCCAGCAGTCGGGCACGCGACGACTTCGGGCCACTGTGGTTCGGCATGAGGCGCGTTACGGCTTCCGCAACTCTCATGGCCTTCGCTGCAACCTGCTGAACGTGCGGCAGCCATGACAGGTGGTCGTGCAACCAAACTCCAAGATAGCGGATGGAGCGCTGGATTGCACGACCACACCCCTGATGTTGATGCTGACGACCGGATGACGCTTCAGCGTAGATATCAGCGTCATTTCCGTCTTCTCTGGTGCCAACGAAAGATGGTTCCGGTCCAGCCAGTCCGTAATTGCCGCGATGGCTCGTTCAGCAGTCGAGGAAGCGGCCTGGGGTGTCGTTGCGGGGACCAAGACAACAAGGTCATCAGCGTAGCCAATAACCTCGGCCCCCTCCGGCAACTGGACACCCAGGACCCCGTCGTACAGCACGTTCCATAGTGTGGGTCCCAGTATGGAACCCTGCGGAACGCCCGCACTGATGCTCCGCTCGACGGGGCCCTCGCTGGTATCAATAACCAGCCGCCGATCCTCAAAGTAGCTTTTCAGCATCTTCTGCAGCGATGACGGTACCCCCTTGTCCCTCAGCGCGTTGGCAATGGCTTGCCAGGGCGCAGAATTGAAGGCGTTGCGGATGTCTAGTGCCACCACCATCAGGCAGCGCTTGTCTCGGGCGTTGGTACGGCGAAAGGACATGGCCGTCCTGCCCGCTTCGACAACGCGCTGGATCGCACTGATGGTTGATCTGCCTCGCCGGAAACCCGTACTGCCCGTCCGACAGCCGTTCTGCTTCCGGTTCCTCCAGGAACTCGTTGAGGCGGTTAAGAATTAGGCGCTCCAACACCTTGCCGAGTGCGTCGAGCATGCACAGCGGCCGGTAGGAGGAGCTTTCCCCGGGAGGCTTGCCAGGCTTTGGCAGCAGTACCAATCGTTGCCTCTTCCAAGGCGCTGGAAACGCACCCCGGTCAAGGCAGTCCTGGTACAAACGGACGAAGACCTCCGGGTACTTCCTGAATGGCCGTCTTAACCGCCGCATTGGGGATACCGTCCAGTCCAGGCGCTTTCCGGTTCGCCATCGATCCCACGATGGACAACAGCTCGCCTACGGTAACAGGGGTCAAGCGGTGATCTCTGCTCCTCGGTGTCTTCGCTGGGACGATTCGGCTTCCGGCCAGTCAACAGGCGGATGTGTCGGGAACAGATCGTTAGCTATTCGCTCCAACACGACACGGTCTGTCTCAGGAGGCACGAAACAGCCACGGAGACGAGACATTACCACCCGATAGCCGGCCCCAAACTCGTTGGTTTCCGCCTGTTGAATCAGCTCGTCGAGCTGCGCTCGCTTGCTGGCACGGACAGCCTTCTCCACGGCTCTCCTCGCCGACCGATGATGAGCAGCCATGATGCTGCGCTCCTGCAGGTCGGTGGTTCGAAGCATTCGCTCATGCACAGCCGCACACTCCTCCCGAAGACGTAAAATCTCCGGAGTCCACCAGAAAAGGTCTCGATGGGGGTCACGATGCGACATGGTGACGCGCTCCATCGTGTCGTCGCATGCATCTAGCATGGCGTCGACCATCCCCTCCTGGCTGACGGCTCGCTCCGGGAAACCAGCCGTCTGGAGTGCGGCTACGAATGCCTCGGCCGAAAACTGCGTCGTCTTCCATCTACGGCCAGCGTGCCGATAAGTGGTGGATGACGAAGAGGACCCCTGTCCCCGCTGACGATGCTGCTGCTGATGTCGCTGCTGCCTCCCGTTTCGAATGACGATGCTGCTGCTGCTGGTGCTGCTGCTGCTGCTGATGCTGATGCTGCTGCTGCTGCTGCTGCTGGTGTTGCTGCTGTTGTCGTCGCTGCTGCTGGTCAGGAGTTGAAGGCCCCACGGTGAAAAAGATGTACCGGTGGTCCGACGCTGTGTAGTGGCACGAAGCGGTGTTCGCTGCCACCTCCCAAGTGTCCGGACGAGCGATGGATGTGCTAGCGAAAGACACATCCACAACACTGGGAGTGGCGACTCCGTTGCCCACGAACGTCGGGACCGAGCCTTGGTTTAGAACCACAAGCCCGAACTGCCTGATGGTGTCCAGCAGCTCTTCACCGCGCCGGGTGGTGCGTTGACTACCCCACTCCTCATTCCAGGCGTTGAAATCGCCTGCCAGGACGATACGAGGGTGGGGTTGGGCCTCCAACTCCACCGCCTCCAGAAGTTGCTCGAACTCGCCGGTGTTGAGTCGCGGAGGGGCGTAGCAGCTAATGAACACCACCCTCCAATCTGCGCAGCAGCCAACCCGGCATGGCACAGCGCCACACCCGCTGGATCGGAAGGTGGCCGGTTGCCACCACAGCTGCTCTCCCCGACGAATCCACCGCCCAGTTTCCGCTGCCCGCCGGAGGCCGATACACCTCTGACAGCAGCAGCACGTCGACCCGCTTCGTGCGGGCTGTTTGCAGGGCCAGATCCTGAGCGATGCGTCCACCACCCAGGTTGACCTGCATTAACCCGCATTACGCCCGCGAATGCTGGTTCTGGCGGCACGATGAGTGGCCCCACACGATGGGGCCCTGGCAGACAATGCACTTAGCTGCCGAAGTGCACTGGCTAATGCGGTGGCCCTCTTCGCCACACTGCAAACACAGACCCGACCGGTCAGACGAGGCACGACAGTTTCGTGCCAGATGCCCCATCAGAAGACAACGGAAGCAACGCTGACGGTCGAGTGGCTTCTTCGGCACTTCGCGGATGCCGCTGACGCATTGGCACAGTGTCAGCTTCTGCCCGATGAGAAGCCGTGCCTTTGCTAGTGGGAGCCGCACTCGAGCTCGCTTCGTGCCATCACGGAGCTCCCAGAGCTCGACACGCGCGATTCCCGGCTCTGCTCCCAGCTTCTCCTTGATGGCGAGCTCCACATCACTCTTCTCGGCCAGAGAGTCAATGTTGGTGACGAGAAGCTCTCCCATCTCCGTCACCACACGGACCACGCCATCCTCGCCGAGTGCCAGCTGGATCCGGCGAGCCAGCTCAGCGCTGTCCACATTCTTGCGTATTGGGACAATGAGATGACCTTGCGCGGTCCGACGCCCCATCCCAATATCTGCCCTGACGTCTTGCAGCTCCTGTGATGAGCGCAGCTTCACGTACATCTCCGTCCAGGTTTGTCCGGACCGGGGACCACCGCGATGCGATCGGGGTCGTGCAGGACGCCCCTTGGACTGGGCACGATGCTGCTGATGTTGTTGCTGCTGGCTCTGCTGCTGCTGCTGGCGCATCTGAGGTGGCCGGTATAGCTCCTGATGCGGTTGCTGCTGCTGCTGAGTCGGGCGTTGCGCTCGGCTATTACGACCGTTCAAGACCGTTGCCCAGGTCATCTGCTGCTGCATTGGCTGGAGTTGTGGCCACTGCTGCTGATGTAGCGGTTGCTGCTGCTGACGCTGCTGCTGCGGCTGCTGCTGCTGCTGCTGCTGCTGCTGCTGCTGCTGGCCATTGCCGACACTGCGACCGTCCGTCGCTGCGGCTGTGGCTGGCTACGCTGCTGCTGCTGCTGCTGCTGCTGCGCTCTGCTGCGCTGCTGCTGCTGCTGCTGCTGCTGCTGCTGCTGCTTCTGCTGATGCTGATGCTGCTGCTGCTGCTGCTGCTGCTTCTGCTGCTGCTGCTGTTGCTGCGAAGCCTTCTTCGCTCGGTTGCGTTGTTGCCGGCTGCGTTTCGTTCTGGCACTGCCCTGGCCACCAGACTGTGCCGAGGAATGTTAGTGCCGTCAACGAACGCATTCCTTCCTGAACTGCTTCCAGCATGCACTTAGAGCAACCTCGCGCTCCCGGCTGAGTCGCAGCTCCTCAGTAAGCGTCTCCACTTGCTTGGCGAGGGTCTCCAGCATCTTGTGCTGAAACTCCTGCGCAGACGCTTCTCCGCCGTCAGGGATCACCACAGATGTGGATGTCTCCCCTTCTACTTCCTGCGACGCCACCACCGTCTGCTCCAGGGTGGAGGCATCGGAGAATTCACCATCATCCTCCTCTTCCGATGTTTCAACAGCTTCCGCTGATCCGACCGACCGCGGTGTCACCGGAGAGGGGGAAGGGGTGTCCGACCGCTTCCCGGGAGCTAACAGCGACCGCACTCCGGAACGCAGCACTCGCCCCTCCATTCTGTGCCAGAGGGGAATGACCGTTCCGTCGTTAAAATCCCTTTGACAAGTTCTCGCGAAACCGTGAAGAACGGGTTTTTCCGTTCTGGGGGGGTGGTGGTGGGTGGTAGGCAGGTACGGTGCTGTGTTTAGTGATGTCTTCTCAAGCCGCGTCGATGGAGGGGTCGGATGCTGGGGTGCAGCCGGAAAATTTGGAAGACCCAAAAGACGCTTTTCCGGACGTAACTCCCCCCAAAATGAAGTCCGATCGCCTCCGGTCCAACGACGTTTTTGTGCGCGTTGTTGCTGCGCACAACCTTGCCGAAGAAACTGACGCTCTAACTCTCCTGCTTCCCCGGGAAAATGGCGGAAAAGCGTTAAAAACGGGTTTTTTCCGCTCTGCGGGGGTGGTGGTGGGAGGTAGACAGGAAAGATGTTGTTTTCCGTTGTCCTCTCTTCACGCCGCGTCGATGGAGGGGTCGGATGCGGGGGTGGGGCCGGAAAATTGGGGAAACCCCAAAAACGCTTTTCCAGGCGTAACTCCCCCAAATGGCGTCCGATCACTTCCGGTCCAAAGACGGTTTTGTGCGCTTGTAATGCGCACCACCTTGTTGCATATCTCGACGCTCTCAATCCCCTCCTTCCTCGGGAAATTCGCAAAAAACCGTAAAAAACGAGGGTTTTTCCGCTCTAGGGGGGTAATGGGTGGTGGTAGGGGGTCGGAACGGGTTCGATGGCTTCGTCTCTGCAAGCCGCGTCGTTTGATACCCCACTTGATGGGGTCCGGTGAATGGTTGGGAAACGGTGGGTGCCCGGAAAAACACTATTTTCCAGGGGGGGTGGGGGAAAACCCTTGCGGGGGGGTATTCTCCGTTGAAATCGGACACCCCTCCACAAACAAACCCCTATCGGGAGACGCACCGTTTTCCCGGTAGGTCCGGAAAACTCCTCAGCAACACGCTTTTTCCGGCTGTGGCGCCCCTGGCGTGGAATCCTGCTGGATTTCCCGCTTGGTGGGTGGGGGCACCCGCCCGGACAACTCCCTCGAAGAACCGGAACTGCTATCTCCCCTCCTTCCCCGGGAAAACTCGGGAAAACCGTCACCGGGGGTGGTTTTTCCGCTCTGGGGGGGTGGTGGTGGTGGGTGGGGGGGCGGGGTGGTCACTACCGGATTCCCCTTCGAGACGCGTCGATGGAGGGTCGCACGCCCGGATCGGTGGACTGGCCACCGGGACGCCAAGAATCGGCCAGAGGGCCCGCCGGAACTCCAGGAAACCAGGCGGACACAACCCGTCCGAACACCGGGTGCTCCGCAAGGGGGATGTTCCGTCCGGATCTTCACTTCCAGAACCGGAATCAAACGGCCGTTAACGGTTTTTCGCGTCAGGGGGGGCAAAAAGCCGCCATTTTGGGAAGGCGAAAAACGGCGTCCTTTTTTTTGAACAAAACTTTGTTCCCCTGTATCTCACTCAGTTTTATGCGATCGACACCAAACTTTCACAAAACGTTCTTTCACTAAGACGTACAAATCATATATCGCAGCTTCCACGTAGGTCCTAAGCTGGCTGAGTTATTCACTGTTCAATTTGCAAAACTTGCCACGTCACCCACTTCCGGTACTCCATCATTTCCGGCACTTTGAGGGCATCAAAAGATGCGCCCTGACGGCGCGCTTCTTTTGCACTATCACTTTAAACAATCCGTGAAGAATTCACTAAGTTATTCAGAAAAACGATCTCACGAAAAACTCCCTCAATTTTCCGAATTTTCCGGAAAAATTCGGCTGGGAGGCGTAGGACCAGGATCGGGGGCCGCACACGTGGAATCACTGTCCTAACTTAACTTTTCACCGATTTTCCTCGAAAAACTTTTTTCTACGGAGCCCATACAAACACGTCTGTTCGGTTCGGCTGCTCGATCGCCACTACAGGGATAACTGGCTTGTGGTCGCCAAGCGTTCATAGCGACGTGACTTTTTGATCCTTCGATGTCGGCTCTTCCTATCATTGTGAAGCAAAATTCCCCAAGCGTAGGATTGTTCACCCTTTCAAGGGAACGTGAGCTGGGTTTAGACCGTCGTGAGACAGGTTAGTTTTACCCTACTGGTGTGTGCTAATACGTGCTATCGTAACGGAACTCCTGTGCAGTACGAGAGGAACCACAGGTACGGACCACTGGCTCAATACTAGTTCGACCGGACTTTGGTATGACGCTACGTCCGCTGGATTATGCCTGAACGCCTCTAAGGTCGTAACCAATCCGAGCTGATAGCGCTTCAAAACCTAATGGGCAATCGGAAGCTAGCGGGCCTAACAACCCTCCGAGATCCGCTGGAACTGCCTCTGCAGCCTGGCGCCTCATCCCCGCTTCATAGACTGGGCCGCATCGCGCGGGGTCGCACTGCACGTGTTAGTACCTGACCATAGGGAACGCCGGTGGCCGCCGACCTCGCCGACCGTGGACTTGACTAGTTTCGATGCCCACCGACCGCCCGCAAACGACGGGACTTCAGGCTAGGAGTTTCAAGTTGTAGAGATGCGTTCGCATCGATCCTCTCAGGCGACCTACGCCTGGTGGTGTTATGGTGGACGCAAGGCACGTCCTGGCCCGGTAGTATGTACAAGAAAATGTACAAGTCCGGGAATACGGGGTGCATCGTATGTAACGTTCGATGTACATATAAAGCCTGGTAGGTGTTGGGATTATATCTGCAACACGGGCATTATCGAAAGATGGTTAAGTGGAGTCACCCAATGGGTGCCGTGCGTTATAAGGTACGTAATGCACAGTAGAGATACATTGTCGGGAGGTGGAACCCGAAAAATGTACAAGTCCGGGAATACGGGGTGCATCGTATGTAACGTTCGATGTACATATAAAGCCTGGTAGGTGTTGGGATTATATCTGCAACACGGGCATTATCGAAAGATGGTTAAGTGGAGTCACCCAATGGGTGCCGTGCGTTATAAGGTACGTAATGCACAGTAGAGATACATTGTCGGGAGGTGGAACCCGAAAAATGTACAAGTCCGGGAATACGGGGTGCATCGTATGTAACGTTCGATGTACATATAAAGCCTGGTAGGTGTTGGGATTATATCTGCAACACGGGCATTATCGAAAGATGGTTAAGTGGAGTCACCCAATGGGTGCCGTGCGTTATAAGGTACGTAATGCACAGTAGAGATACATTGTCGGGAGGTGGAACCCGAAAAATGTACAAGTCCGGGAATACGGGGTGCATCGTATGTAACGTTCGATGTACATATAAAGCCTGGTAGGTGTTGGGATTATATCTGCAACACGGGCATTATCGAAAGATGGTTAAGTGGAGTCACCCAATGGGTGCCGTGCGTTATAAGGTACGTAATGCACAGTAGAGATACATTGTCGGGAGGTGGAACCCGAAAAATGTACAAGTCCGGGAATACGGGGTGCATCGTATGTAACGTTCGATGTACATATAAAGCCTGGTAGGTGTTGGGATTATATCTGCAACACGGGCATTATCGAAAGATGGTTAAGTGGAGTCACCCAATGGGTGCCGTGCGTTATAAGGTACGTAATGCACAGTAGAGATACATTGTCGGGAGGTGGAACCCGAAAAATGTACAAGTCCGGGAATACGGGGTGCATCGTATGTAACGTTCGATGTACATATAAAGCCTGGTAGGTGTTGGATTATATCTGCAACACGGGCATTATCGAAAGATGGTTAAGTGGAGTCACCCAATGGGTGCCGTGCGTTATAAGGTACGTAATGCACAGTAGAGATACATTGTCGGGAGGTGGAACCCGAAAATGTACAAGTCCGGGAATACGGGGTGCATCGTATGTAACGTTCGATGTACATATAAAGCCTGGTAGGTGTTGGGATTATATCTGCAACACGGGCATTATCGAAAGATGGTTAAGTGGAGTCACCCAATGGGTGCCGTGCGTTATAAGGTACGTAATGCACAGTAGAGATACATTGTCGGGAGGTGGAACCCGAAAAATGTACAAGTCCGGGAATACGGGGTGCATCGTATGTAACGTTCGATGTACATATAAAGCCTGGTAGGTGTTGGGATTATATCTGCAACACGGGCATTATCGAAAGATGGTTAAGTGGAGTCACCCAATGGGTGCCGTGCGTTATAAGGTACGTAATGCACAGTAGAGATACATTGTCGGGAGGTGGAACCCGAAAAATGTACAAGTCCGGGAATACGGGGTGCATCGTATGTAACGTTCGATGTACATATAAAGCCTGGTAGGTGTTGGGATTATATCTGCAACACGGGCATTATCGAAAGATGGTTAAGTGGAGTCACCCAATGGGTGCCGTGCGTTATAAGGTACGTAATGCACAGTAGAGATACATTGTCGGGAGGTGGAACCCGCAAAATGTACAAGTCCGGGAATACGGGGTGCATCGTATGTAACGTTCGATGTACATATAAAGCCTGGTAGGTGTTGGGATTATATCTGCAACACGGGCATTATCGAAAGATGGTTAAGTGGAGTCACCCAATGGGTGCCGTGCGTTATAAGGTACGTAATGCACAGTAGAGATACATTATCGGGAGGTGGAACCCGAAAAATGTACAAGTCCGGGAATACGGGGTGCATCGTATGTAACGTTCGATGTACATATAAAGCCTGGTAGGTGTTGGGATTATATCTGCAACACGGGCATTATCGAAAGATGGTTAAGTGGAGTCACCCAATGGGTGCCGTGCGTTATCAGGTACGTAATGCACAGTAGAGATACATTGTCGGGAGGTGGAACCCGAAAAATGTACAAGTCCGGGAATACGGGAAAAGTTCCCCATGAAAGGCTGGGGATACAATATTGATACAATAATGTGCCTAAGGGTACATTTATTTTTCTAAGTCCCAGAAATCCGTCAAACATCCGCTTACAAACACATCTCCCCCGGTCCTCCATATACGGCACGGGGACAGGTATGAGAATGATAAATCATGTGTATGGAACATATATAATGCCTGAGAGCACATTTTTTTTCTAAGTCCCAGAAATCCGTCACTGAAACATCACGACTTACAAACACATCTTCCCCGGTTCCCCATATACGGCACGGGGACAAGTATGAAGAATGAAAATCATGTGTGTATGGAACATATAATGTGCCTGAGA
>NW_023405348.1:7500-46497 GCF_013141755.1 Anopheles stephensi | reverse complement strand
TGGAACCCTTTTCGTTCTTTGGACATCTCCTATAACTTGTATGGCGACTATGGGGACCTTCATATCGTACTCAGTTGGTACCCCTATTCATCGAGGGTATCGCTGTGATACCCCCAACAGACCTTTGGACACCGTCTTACTACTCCTTAGAGCAGTCATCAGAGAACCATGTGGTAGGAACAGCCGAACATGGAACCCTTTTCTTTCTTTGGACATCTCCTATAACTTATATGACGACTATGGGACCTTCATGTCGTACTCAGTTGGTACCCCTATTCATCGAGGGTATCGCTTTGATACCCCCAACAGACCTTTGGACACCGTCTTACTACTCCTTAGAGCAGTCATCAGAGAACCATGTGGTAGGAACAGCCGAATATGGAACCCTTTTCGTTCTTTGGACACCTCCTATAACTTGTATGGCGACTATGGGGACCTTCATATCGTACTCAGTTGGTACCCCTATTCATCGAGGGTATCGCTGTGATACCCCCAACAGACCTTTGGACACCGTCTTACTACTCCTTAGAGCAGTCATCAGAGAACCATATAGTAGGAACAGCCGAATATGGAACCCTTTTCGTTCTTTGGACACCTCCTATAACTTGTATGGCGACTATGGGACCTTCATATCGTACTCAGTTGGTACCCCTATTCATCGAGGGTATCGCTGTGATACCCCCAACAGACCTTTGGACACCGTCTTACTACTCCTTAGAGCAGTCATCAGAGAACCATATAGTAGGAACAGCCGAATATGGAACCCTTTTCGTTCTTTGGACACCTCCTATAACTTGTATGGCGACTATGGGGACCTTCATTTCGTACTCAGTTGGTACCCCTATTCATCGAGGGTATCGCTTTGATACCCCCAACAGACCTTTGGACACCGTCTTACTACTCCTTAGAGCAGTCATCAGAGAACCATATAGTAGGAACAGCCGAATATGGAACCCTTTTCGTTCTTTGGACACCTCCTATAACTTGTATGACGACTATGGGACCTTCATGTCGTACTCAGTTGGTACCCCTATTCATCGAGGGTATCGCTTTGATACCCCCAACAGACCTTTGGACACCGTCTTACTACTCCTTAGAGCAGTCATCAGAGAACCATATAGTAGGAACAGCCGAATATGGAACCCTTTTCGTTCTTTGGACACCTCCTATAACTTGTATGACGACTATGGGACCTTCATTTCGTACTCAGTTGGTACCCCTATTCATCGAGGGTATCGCTGTGATACCCCCAACAGACCTTTGGACACCGTCTTACTACTCCTTAGAGCAGTCATCAGAGAACCATATAGTAGGAACAGCCGAATATGGAACCCTTTTCGTTCTTTGGACACCTCCTATAACTTGTATGGCGACTATGGGGACCTTCATTTCGTACTCAGTTGGTACCCCTATTCATCGAGGGTATCGCTTTGATACCCCCAACAGACCTTTGGACACCGTCTTACTACTCCTTAGAGCAGTCATCAGAGAACCATGTAGTAGGAACAGCCGAATATGGAACCCTTTTCGTTCTTTGGACATCTCCTATAACTTGTATGACGACTATGGGACCTTCATGTCGTACTCAGTTGGTACCCCTATTCATCGAGGGTATCGCTTTGATACCCCCAACAGACCTTTGGACACCGTCTTACTACTCCTTAGAGCAGTCATCAGAGAACCATATAGTAGGAACAGCCGAATATGGAACCCTTTTCGTTCTTTGGACACCTCCTATAACTTGTATGACGACTATGGGACCTTCATTTCGTACTCAGTTGGTACCCCTATTCATCGAGGGTATCGCTGTGATACCCCCAACAGACCTTTGGACACCGTCTTACTACTCCTTAGAGCAGTCATCAGAGAACCATATAGTAGGAACAGCCGAATATGGAACCCTTTTCGTTCTTTGGACACCTCCTATAACTTGTATGACGACTATGGGACCTTCATTTCGTACTCAGTTGGTACCCCTATTCATCGAGGGTATCGCTGTGATACCCCCAACAGACCTTTGGACACCGTCTTACTACTCCTTAGAGCAGTCATCAGAGAACCATATAGTAGGAACAGCCGAATATGGAACCCTTTTCGTTCTTGGACACCTCCTATAACTTGTATGGCGACTATGGGACCTTCATATCGTACTCAGTTGGTACCCCTATTCATCGAGGGTATCGCTGTGATACCCCCAACAGACCTTTGGACACCGTCTTACTACTCCTTAGAGCAGTCATCAGAGAACCATATGGTAGGAACAGCCGAATATGGAACCCTTTTCGTTCTTTGGACACCTCCTATAACTTGTATGACGACTATGGGGACCTTCATTTCGTACTCAGTTGGTACCCCTATTCATCGAGGGTATCGCTTTGATACCCCCAACAGACCTTTGGACACCGTCTTACTACTCCTTAGAGCAGTCATCAGAGAACCATATAGTAGGAACAGCCGAATATGGAACCCTTTTCGTTCTTTGGACACCTCCTATAACTTGTATGGCGACTATGGGGACCTTCATATCGTACTCAGTTGGTACCCTATTCATCGAGGGTATCGCTTTGATACCCCCAACAGACCTTTGGACACCGTCTTACTACTCCTTAGAGCAGTCATCAGAGAACCATATAGTAGGAACAGCCGAATATGGAACCCTTTTCGTTCTTTGGACACCTCCTATAACTTGTATGGCGACTATGGGGACCTTCATATCGTACTCAGTTGGTACCCCTATTCATCGAGGGTATCGCTGTGATACCCCCAACAGACCTTTGGACACCGTCTTACTACTCTTAGAGCAGTCATCAGAGAACCATATAGTAGGAACAGCCGAATATGGAACCCTTTTCGTTCTTTGGACACCTCCTATAACTTGTATGGCGACTATGGGGACCTTCATTTCGTACTCAGTTGGTACCCCTATTCATCGAGGGTATCGCTTTGATACCCCCAACAGACCTTTGGACACCGTCTTACTACTCCTTAGAGCAGTCATCAGAGAACCATATAGTAGGAACAGCCGAATATGGAACCCTTTTCGTTCTTTGGACACCTCCTATAACTTGTATGGCGACTATGGGGACCTTCATGTCGTACTCAGTTGGTACCCCTATTCATCGAGGGTATCGCTTTGATACCCCCAACAGACCTTTGGACACCGTCTTACTACTCCTTAGAGCAGTCATCAGAGAACCATATAGTAGGAACAGCCGAATATGGAACCCTTTTCGTTCTTTGGACACCTCCTATAACTTGTATGGCGACTATGGGGACCTTCATGTCGTACTCAGTTGGTACCCCTATTCATCGAGGGTATCGCTTTGATACCCCCAACAGACCTTTGGACACCGTCTTACTACTCCTTAGAGCAGTCATCAGAGAACCATATGGTAGGAACAGCCGAATATGGAACCCTTTCGTACTTTGGACACCTCCTATAACTTGTATGACGACTATGGGGACCTTCATTTCGTACTCAGTTGGTACCCCTATTCATCGAGGGTATCGCTTTGATACCCCCAACAGACCTTTGGACACCGTCTTACTACTCCTTAGAGCAGTCATCAGAGAACCATATGGTAGGAACAGCCGAATATGGAACCCTTTTCGTTCTTTGGACACCTCCTATAACTTGTATGACGACTATGGGGACCTTCATTTCGTACTCAGTTGGTACCCCTATTCATCGAGGGTATCGCTTTGATACCCCCAACAGACCTTTGGACACCGTCTTACTACTCCTTAGAGCAGTCATCAGAGAACCATATAGTGGACACAGCCGAATATGGAACCCTTTTCGTACTTTGGACACCTCCTATAACTTGTATGGCGACTATGGGGACATTCATATCGTACTCAGTTGGTACCCCTATTCATCGAGGGTATCGCTTTGATACCCCCAACAGACCTTTCGACACCGTCTTACTACTCCTTAGAGCAGTCATCAGAGAACCATATGGTAGGAACAGCCGAATATGGAACCCTTTTCGTTCTTTGGACACCTCCTATAACTTGTGTGACGACTATGGGGACCTTCATGTCGTACTCAGTTGGTACCCTTATTCATCGAGGGTATCGCTGTGATACCCCCAACAGACCTTTGGACCCCGTCTTATACTGCCTTAAGCAGTCATCAGAGCAAACCATATAGTAGGAACAGCCGATAATGGAAGCCTTTTCGTTCTTTGGACACTCATATAACTTGTATGACGACTAATGGGGACCTTCATTATCGTACTCAGTTTGGTACCCCCTATTCATGAGGTTATCGCTTTATACCCCCAACAGACCTTTGGACTACCGTCTCACTACCCTTAGAGCAGTCATCAGAGACCATATAGTAGGAACAGCCGAATATGGAACCCTTTTCGTTCTTTGGACACCTCCTATACACTTGTATGGCAACTATGGGACCTTCATATCGTACTCAGTTGTACCCCTAATCATCGAGGGGTATCGCTGTGATACCCCAACAGACCTTTGTAAACCGTCTTCTACTCCTTAGAGCAGTCATCAGAGAACCATAAGTAGGAACAGCCGAATATGGAACCCTTTTCGTTCTTTGGACCCCTCCTATACTTGTATGGCGACTATGGGGACCTTCCTATCGTACTCAGTTGGTACCCCTATTCATCGAGGTATCGCTTTGATACCCCCAACGACCTTTGGACACCGTCCTACCTACTCCTTAGAGCAGTCATCAGAGAACCATATAGGAAGAACAGCCGAATATGGAACCCTTTTCGTCTTTGGACACCTCCTAAACTGTATGGCGACTATGGGACCTTCATAGTCGTACTCAGTTGGTACCCCTATTCATCGGAGGGTATCGCTGTGATACCCCAACAGACCTTTGGACACCGTCTTACTACTCCTTAGAGCAGTCATCAGAGAACCATATAGGTAGGAACAGCCGATATGGAACCCTTTTCGTTCTTTGGACACTCCTATAACTTGTATTGACGACTATGGGACCTTCATATCGTACTCAGTTGGTACCCCTATTCATCGAGGGTATCGCTTGATACCCCAAACAGACCTTTGGACACCGTCTTACTACTCCTTAGAGCAGTCTCAGAGAACCATATGGTAGGAACAGCCGAATATGGAAACCCTTTTCGTCTTTGGACACCTCCTATAACTTGTATGGCGACTATGGGGACCTTCATTCGTACTCAGTTGGTACCCTATTCATCGAGGGTATCGCTGTGATACCCCCAACAGACCTTTGGACACCGTCTTACTACTCCTTAGAGCAGTCATCAGAGAACCATATAGTAGGAACAGCCGAATATGGAACCCTTTTCGTACTTTGGACACCTCCTATAACTTGTATGGCGACTATGGGGACCTTCATTTCGTACTCAGTTGGTACCCTTATTCATCGAGGGTATCGCTTTGATACCCCTAACAGACCTGTGGACACCGTCTTACTACTCCTTAGAGCAGTCATCAGAGAACCATATAGTAGGAACAGCCGAATATGGAACCCTTTTCGTACTTTGGACACCTCCTATAACTTGTATGGCGACTATGGGGACCTTCATATCGTACTCAGTTGGTACCCCTATTCATCGAGGGTATCGCTTTGATACCCCCAACAGACCTTTGGACACCGTCTTACTACTCCTTAGAGCAGTCATCAGAGAACCATTAGTAGGAACAGCCGAATATGGAACCCTTTTCGTTCTTTGGACACCTCCTATAACTTGTATGAGCGACTATGGGGACCTTCATGTCGTACTCAGTTGGTACCCCTATTCATCGAGGGTATCGCTTTGATACCCCCAACAGACCTTTGGACACCGTCTTACTACTCCTTAGAGCAGTCATCAGAGAACCATATAGTAGGAACAGCCGAATATGGAACCCTTTTCGTTCTTTGGACACCTCCTATAACTTGTATGGCGACTATGGGACCTTCATGTCGTACTCAGTTGGTACCCCTATTCATCGAGGGTATCGCTTTGATACCCCCAACAGACCTTTGGACACCGTCTTACTACTCCTTAGAGCAGTCATCAGAGAACCATATGGTAGGAACTTTGGACACCTCCTATAACTTGTATGACGACTATGGGGACCTTCATTTCGTACTCAGTTGGTACCCCTATTCATCGAGGGTATCGCTTTGATACCCCCAACAGACCTTTGGACACCGTCTTACTACTCCTTAGAGCAGTCATCAGAGAACCATATGGTAGGAACAGCCGAATATGGAACCCTTTTCGTTCTTTGGACACCTCCTATAACTTGTATGACGACTATGGGGACCTTCATTTCGTACTCAGTTGGTACCCCTTATTCATCGAGGGTATCGCTTTGATACCCCCAACAGACCTTTGGACACCGTCTTACTACTCCTTAGAGCAGTCATCAGAGAACCATATAGTGGACACAGCCGAATATGGAACCCTTTTCGTTCTTTGGACACCTCCTACAACTTGTATGGCGACTATGGGGACCTTCATATTCGTACTCAGTTGGTACCCCTATTCATCGAGGGTATCGCTTGATACCCCAACAGACCTTTGGACACCGTCTTACTACTCCTTAGAGCAGTCATCAGAGAACCATATAGTAGGAACAGCCGAATATGGAACCCTTTCGGTTTCTTTGGACACCTCCTATAACTTGTATGGCGACTATGGGGACCTTCATGTCGTACTCAGTTGGTACCCCTATTCATCGAGGGTATCGCTGTGATACCCCCAACAGACCTTTGGACACCGTCTACTACTCCTTAGAGCAGTCATCAGAGAACCATATAGTAGGAACAGCCGAATATGGAACCCTTTTCGTTCTTTGGACACCTCCTATAACTTGTATGGCGACTATGGGGACCTTCATTTCGTACTCAGTTGGTACCCCTATTCATCGAGGGTATCGCTTTGATACCCCCAACAGACCTTTGGACACCGTCTTACTACTCCTTAGAGCAGTCATCAGAGAACCATATAGTAGGAACAGCCGAATATGGAACCCTTTTCGTTCTTTGGACACCTCCTATAACTTGTATGGCGACTATGGGGACCTTCATTTCGTACTCAGTTGGTACCCCTTATTCATCGAGGTATCGCTGTGATACCCCCAACAGACCTTTGGACACCGTCTTACTACTCCTTAGAGCAGTCATCAGAGAACCATATAGTAGGAACAGCCGAATATGGAACCCTTTTCGTTCTTTGGACACCTCCTATAACTTGTATGGCGACTATGGGGACCTTCATTTCGTACTCAGTTGGTACCCCTATTCATCGAGGGTATCGCTGTGATACCCCAACAGACCTTTGGACACCGTCTTACTACTCCTTAGAGCAGTCATCAGAGAACCATATAGTAGGAACAGCCGAATATGGAACCCTTTTCGTTCTTTGGACACCTCCTATAACTTGTATGGCGACTATGGGGACCTTCATTCGTACTCAGTTGGTACCCCTATTCATCGAGGGTATCGCTGTGATACCCCCAACAGACCTTTGGACACCGTCTCACTACTCCTTAGAGCAGTCATCAGAGAACCATATAGTAGAAACAGCCGAATATGGAACCCTTTTCGTTCTTTGGACACCTCCTACAACTTGTATGGCGACTATGGGGACCTTCATATCGTACTCAGTTGGTACCCTTATTCATCGAGGGTATCGCTGTGATACCCCCAACAGACCTTTGGACACCGTCTTACTACTCCTTAGAGCAGTCATCAGAGAACCATATGGTAGGAACAGCCGAATATGGAACCCTTTTCGTTCTTTGGACACCTCCTATAACTTGTATGGCGACTATGGGGACCTTCATTTCGTACTCAGTTGGTACCCCTATTCATCGAGGGTATCGCTGTGATACCCCCAACAGACCTTTGGACACCGTCTTACTACTCCTTAGAGCAGTCATCAGAGAACCATATAGTAGGAACAGCCGAATATGGAACCCTTTTCGTTCTTTGGACACCTCCTATAACTTGTATGGCGACTATGGGGACCTTCATTTCGTACTCAGTTGGTACCCCTATTCATCGAGGGTATCGCTGTGATACCCCCAACAGACCTTTGGACACCGTCTTACTACTCCTTAGAGCAGTCATCAGAGAACCATATAGTAGGAACAGCCGAATATGGAACCCTTTTCGTTACTTTGGACACCTCCTATAACTTGTATGGCGACTATGGGGACCTTCATTTCGTACTCAGTTGGTACCCCTATTCATCGAGGGTATCGCTGTGATACCCCCAACAGACCTTTGGACACCGTCTTACTACTCCTTAGAGCAGTCATCAGAGAACCATGTGGTAGGAACAGCCGAATATGGAACCCTTCTCGTTCTTTGGACACCTCCTATAACTTGTATGGCGACTATGGGGACCTTCATTCGTACTCAGTTGGTACCCCTATTCATCGAGGGTATCGCTGTGATACCCCCAACAGACCTTTGGACACCGTCTTACTACTCCTTAGAGCAGTCATCAGAGAACCATATAGTAGGAACAGCCGAATATGGAACCCTTTTCGTTCTTTGGACACCTCCTATAACTTGTATGGCGACTATGGGGACCTTCATATCGTACTCAGTTGGTACCCTTATTCATCGAGGGTATCGCTGTGATACCCCCAACAGACCTTTGGAAAACTTACTACTCCTTAAAGCAGTCATAACAGAACCATGTGGTAGGAACAGCCGAATATGGAACCCTTTTCGTTCTTTGGACACCTCCTATAACTTGTATGGCGACTATGGGGACCTTCATTTCGTACTCAGTTGGTACCCCTATTCATCGAGGGTATCGCTGTGATACCCCCAACAGACCTTTGGAAAACTTACTACTCCTTAAAGCAGTCATCACAGAACCATGTGGTAGGAACAGCCGAATATGGAACCCTTTTCGTTCTTTGGACACCTCCTACAACTTGTATGGCGACCATGGGGACCTTCATATCGTACTCAGTTGGTACCCTTATTCATCGAGGGTATCGCTTTGATACCCCCAACAGACCTTTGGACACCGTCTTACTACTCCTTAGAGCAGTCATCAGAGAACCATATAGTAGGAACAGCCGAATATGGAACCCTTCTCGTTCTTTGGACACCTCCTTCAACTTATATGGCGACTATGGGACCTTCATGTCGTACTCAGTTGGTACCCCTATTCATCGAGGGTATCGCTGTGATACCCCCAACAGACCTTTGGAAACCGTCTTACTACTCCTTAAAGCAGTCATCACAGAACCATGTGGTAGGAACAGCCGAATATGGAACCCTTCTCGTTCTTTGGACACCTCCTTTAACTTATATGGCGACTATGGGGATCTTCATTTCGTACTCAGTTGGTACCCCTATTCATCGAGGGTATCGCTGTGATACCCCCAACAGACCTTTGGACACCGTCTTACTATTTCTTAGAGCAGTCATCAGAGAACCATGTGGTAGGAACAGCCGAATATGGAACCCTTTTCGTACTTTGGACACCTCCTATAACTTGTATGACGACTATGGGGACCTTCATATCGTACTCAGTTGGTACCCTTATTCATCGAGGGTATCGCTTTGATACCCCCAACAGACCTTAGAACACCGTCTTACTACTCCTTAGAGCAGTCATCAGAGAACCATATAGTAGAAACAGCCGAATATGGAACCCTTTTCAGTCTTTGGACACCTCCTATAACTTTTTTTATTTTATTTTTTTTTATTTTTATTCCTCTACCGACGGCGATGCGACTGGCGCCAGCATCTCGGGAGACACCGATATCCGTGTTGACGGTATGGGGGCGGGGGCGGTACTCGTCCGCGCTCCCGCATCCGACTCTCCTGGTGTCCCTGGCGTTCCCCTCGGGGCTGGCGTGGGTGCTCCCGTTGCGCTGCATAGTGACGACAGCGTTCCCGGCGACAGGAGCGTCACCACTACTCGCGGCGACATCTTCATTTTTTTCGGTTTGACGGTTACGGTGGCCTCTGCATCCACCGACCCATCAGACCCGCTCTCCTCCTCTTGCATGGCTACCGCTGTCCGGTTCGTTGCTCTGCCCAGCAGTTGCTAGACTTCTGCGCCTAGCCGGTATGCGGTCCGCATTCGCCTTTATGGCAAAAGCTCAGTGCGGAGCTTTTATGGTGTGTGTCTTTGATAGGACTTGAGCTAGTGCCCCATAGGTGGCGCTGGTGGCACTAAAGAGCAGAGCTCTCCCAGGACATCAACCGGAATGTCCGATGAGTTCTCCACTGTGCACTTGTCAGCCTATAAGCAAACAACACACCTCGCACGCACTAACCGACACTGACACACACTGCCCTACTAAGTGCGTGTGCCCTTAGCACGTGTTTATGCCACGTCGTTTTTCACTCTTTTTTGATGCTGTTTTTACCACTGAATGTTTGTTTTCTCTTTTCGGAGGTGATTTGCACAGCACTTTTACACTCCTGAAAGGTTTTCTCAACCAAACTGCGGCTGCGGGCTCCCTTTCATCCGCACCGAAAGGGAGCGCTTCGCACGCACGCACTCACCTAACCACACATGCACTTTTTGGTCACACGCGCCGAAGCGCGACGCAATGTTTGTGTGCCGTTTTATACTATATTTGCACGGATTTTCACCGAAACTTCACACAGGTGGCGTACAAACTGGATAACTAAACACTTTGCACCCACGTTTCACTGTTTTCAATATAGTTTCCTTTCGATAATCTGTTTTCACCAAAAGCACACGAAAGGCGTCCGCTCGCTTCGGTTGACGGTTCGCCTCTCCCTCCTATAACTTGTATGGACGACTATGGGACCTTCATTTCGTACTCAGTTGTACCCCTATTCATCGAGGGTATCGCTGTGATACCCCCAACAGACCTTTGGACACACCGTCTTACTACTGCTTAGAGCAGTCATCAGAGAACCATATAGTAGGAACAGCCGAATATGGAACCCTTTTCGTTCTTTGGACACCTCCTATAACTTGTATGGCGACTATGGGGACCTTCATTTCGTACTCAGTTGGTACCCCTATTCATCGAGGGTATCGCTGTGATACCCCCAACAGACCTTTGGACACCGTCTTACTACTCCTTAGAGCAGTCATCAGAGAACCATATAGTAGGAACAGCCGAATATGGAACCCTTTTCGTTCTTTGGACACCTCCTATAACTTTTTTATATTTTTTTATATATTATTTTTTATTCCTCTACCGACGGCGATGCGACTGGCGCCAGCATCTCGGGAGATACCGATATCCGTGGTGACGGTGTGGGGGCGGGGGCGGTACTCGTCCGCGCTCCCGCATCCGACTCTCCTGGTGTCCCTGGCGTTCCCCTCGGGGCTGGCGTGGGTGCTCCCGTTGCGCTGCATAGTGACGACAGCGTTCCCGGCGACAGGAGCGTCACCACTACTCGCGGCGACATCTTCATTTTTTTCGGTTTGACGGTTACGGTGGCCTCTGCATCCACCGACCCATCAGACCCGCTCTCCTCCTCTTGCATGGCTACCGCTGTCCGGTTCGTTGCTCTGCCCAGCAGTTGCTAGACTTCTGCGCCTAGCCGGTATGCTGTCCGCATTCGCCTTTATGGCAAAAGCTCAGTGCGGAGCTTTTATGGCACTAAAGAGAAGAGCTCTCTCAGGACATCAACCGGAATGTCCGATGAGTTCTCCACTGTGCACTTGTCAGTCTATAAGCAAACAGCACACCTCGCACGCACTAACCGACACTGACACACACTGCCCTACTAAGTGCGTGTGCCCTTAGCACGTGTTTATGCCACGTCGTTTTTCACTCTTTTTTGATGCTGTTTTTACCACTGAATGTTTGTTTTCTCTTTTCGGAGGTGATTTGCACAGCACTTTTACACTCCTGAAAGGTTTTCTCAACCAAACTGCGGCTGCGGGCTCCCTTTCATCCGCACCGAAAGGGAGCGCTTCGCACGCACGCACTCACCTAACCACACATGCACTTTTTTGGTCACACGCGCCGAAGCGCGACGCAATGTTTGTGTGCCGTTTTATACTATATTTGCACGGATTTTCACCGAAACTTCACACAGGTGGCGTACAAACTAGATAACTAAACACTTTGCACCCACGTTTCACTGTTTTCAATATAGTTTCCTTTCGATAATCTGTTTTCACCAAAAGCACACGAAAGGCGTCCGCTCGCTTCGGTTGACAGTTCGCCTCTCCCTCTATAACTTGTATGACGACTATGGGACCTGCATATCGTACTCAGTTGGTACCCCTATTCATCGAGGGTATCGCTTTGATACCCCCAACAGACCTTTGGACACCGTCTTACTACTCCTTAGAGCAGTCATCAGAGAACCATGTAGTAGGAACAGCCGAATATGGAACCCTTTTCGTTCTTTGGACACCTCCTATAACTTGTATGGCGACTATGGGACCTTCATTTCGTACTCAGTTGGTACCCCTATTCATCGAGGGTATCGCTGTGATACCCCAACAGACCTTTGGACACCGTCTTACTACTCCTTAGAGCAGTCATCAGAGAACCATATAGTAGGAACAGCCGAATATGGAACCCTTTTCGTTCTTTGGACACCTCCTATAACTTGTATGACGACTATGGGGACCTTCATTTCGTACTCAGTTGGTACCCCTATTCATCGAGGGTATCGCTGTGATACCCCCAACAGACCTTTGGACACCGTCTTACTACTCCTTAGAGCAGTCATCAGAGAACCATATAGTAGGAACAGCCGAATATGGAACCCTTTTCGTTCTTTGGACACCTCCTATAACTTGTATGCGACTATGGGGACCTTCATATTCGTACTCAGTTGGTACCCTATTCATCGAGGGTATCGCTTTGATACCCCCAACAGACCTTTGGACACCGTCTTACTACTCCTTAGAGCAGTCATCAGAGAACCATATAGTAGGAACAGCCGAATATGGAACCCTTTTCGTTCTTTGGACACCTCCTATAACTTGTATGGCGACTATGGGGACCTTCATTTCGTACTCAGTTGGTACCCCTATTCATCGAGGGTATCGCTGTGATACCCCCAACAGACCTTTGGACACCGTCTTACTACTCCTTAGAGCAGTCATCAGAGAACCATATAGTAGGAACAGCCGAATATGGAACCCTTTTCGTTCTTTGGACACCTCCTATAACTTGTATGACGACTATGGGGACCTTCATTTCGTACTCAGTTGTACCCCTATTCATCGAGGGTATCGCTGTGATACCCCCAACAGACCTTTGGACACCGTCTTACTACTCCTTAGAGCAGTCATCAGAGAACCATATAGTAGGAACAGCCGAATATGGAACCCTTTTCGTTCTTTGGACACCTCCTATAACTTGTATGGCGACTATGGGACCTTCATTTCGTACTCAGTTGGTACCCCTATTCATCGAGGGTATCGCTGTGATACCCCAACAGACCTTTGGACACCGTCTTACTACTCCTTAGAGCAGTCATCAGAGAACCATATAGTAGGAACAGCCGAATATGGAACCCTTTTCGTTCTTTGGACACCTCCTATAACTTGTATGGCGACTATGGGGACCTTCATTTCGTACTCAGTTGGTACCCCTATTCATCGAGGGTATCGCTTTGATACCCCCAACAGACCTTTGGACACCGTCTTACTACTCCTTAGAGCAGTCATCAGAGAACCATATAGTAGGAACAGCCGAATATGGAACCCTTTTCGTTCTTTGGACACCTCCTATAACTTGTATGGCGACTATGGGACCTTCATTTCGTACTCAGTTGGTACCCTTATTCATCGAGGGTATCGCTGTGATACCCCCAACAGACCTTTGGACACCGTCTTACTACTCCTTAGAGCAGTCATCAGAGAACCATATAGTAGGAACAGCCGAATATGGAACCCTTTCGTTCTTTGGACACCTCCTATAACTTGTATGGCGACTATGGGGACCTTCATTTCGTACTCAGTTGGTACCCCTATTCATCGAGGGTATCGCTGTGATACCCCCAACAGACCTTTGGACACCGTCTTACTACTCCTTAGAGCAGTCATCAGAGAACCATATGGTAGGAACAGCCGAATATGGAACCCTTTTCGTACTTTGGACACCTCCTTAACTTGTATGACGACTATATGACCTTCATTTCGTACTCAGTTGGTATCCCTTTTCATCGAGGGTATCGCTGTGATACCCCCAACAGACCTTTGGACACCGTCTTACTACTCCTTAGAGCAGTCATCAGAGAACCATATAGTAGGAACAGCCGAATATGGAACCCTTTTCGTTCTTTGGACACCTCCTACAACTTGTATGGCGACAATGGGGACCTTCATATCGTACTCAGTTGGTACCCTTATTCATCGAGGGTATCGCTTTGATACCCCCAACAGACCTTTGGACACCGTCTTACTACTCCTTAGAGCAGTCATCAGAGAACCATATAGTAGGAACAGCCGAATATGGAACCCTTCTCGTTCTTTGGACACCTCCTTCAACTTATATGGCGACTATGGGACCTTCATGTCGTACTCAGTTGGTACCCCTATTCATCGAGGGTATCGCTGTGATACCCCCAACAGACCTTTGGACACCGTCTTACTACTCCTTAGAGCAGTCATCAGAGAACCATATAGTAGGAACAGCCGAATATGGAACCCTTTTCGTTCTTTGGACACCTCCTTAACTTGTATGGCGACTATGGGGACCTTCATTTCGTACTCAGTTGGTACCCTATTCATCGAGGGTATCGCTGTGATACCCCAACAGACCTTTGGACACCGTCTTACTACTCCTTAGAGCAGTCATCAGAGAACCATATAGGTAGGAACAGCCGAATATGGAACCCTTTTCGTTCTTTGGACACCTCCTATAACTTGTATGGCGACTATGGGGACCTTCATGTCGTACTCAGTTGGTACCCCTATTCATCGAGGGTATCGCTGTGATACCCCCAACAGACCTTTGGACACCGTCTTACTACTCCTTAAGAGCAGTCATCAGAGAACCATGTAGGTAGGAACAGCCGATATGGAACCCTTTTCGTTCTTTGGACACCTCCTATAACTTGTATGGCGACTATGGGGACCTTCATATCGTACTCAGTTGGTACCCTATTCATCGAGGGTATCGCTGTGATACCCCCAACAGACCTTTGGACACCGTCTTACTACTCCTTAGAGCAGTCATCAGAGAACCATATAGGTAGGAAACAGCCGAATATGGAACCCTTTCGTTCTTTGGACACCTCCTATAACTTGTATGGCGACTATGGGACCTTCATTCGTACTCAGTTGGTACCCCTATTCATCGAGGGTATCGCTGTGATACCCCCAACAGACCTTTGGACACCGTCTTACTACTCCTTAGAGCAGTCATCAGAGAACCATATAGTAGGAACAGCCGAATATGGAACCCTTTTCGTTCTTTGGACACCTCCTATAACTTGTATGGCGACTATGGGGACCTTCATGTCGTACTCAGTTGGTACCCCTATTCATCGAGGGTATCGCTGTGATACCCCCAACAGACCTTTGGACACCGTCTTACTACTCCTTAGAGCAGTCATCAGAGAACCATAGTAGTAGGAACAGCCGAATATGGAACCCTTTTCGTTCTTTGGACACCTCCTATAACTTGTATGGCGACTATGGGGACCTTCATTCGTACTCAGTTGGTACCCCTATTCATCGAGGGTATCGCTGTGATACCCCCAACAGACCTTTGGACACCGTCTTACTACTCCTTAGAGCAGTCATCAGAGAACCATATAGTAGGAACAGCCGAATATGGAACCCTTTTCGTTCTTGGACACCTCCTATAACTTGTATGACGACTATGGGGACCTTCATTCGTACTCAGTTGGTACCCCTATTCATCGAGGGTATCGCTGTGATACCCCCAACAGACCTTTGGACACCGTCTTACTACTCCTTAGAGCAGTCATCAGAGAACCATATAGTAGGAACAGCCGAATATGGAACCCTTTTCGTTCTTTGGACACCTCCTATAACTTGTATGCGACTATGGGACCTTCATTCGTACTCAGTTGGTACCCCTATTCATCGAGGGTATCGCTTTGATACCCCAACAGACCTTTGGACACCGTCTTACTACTCCTTAGAGCAGTCATCAGAGAACCATATAGTAGGAAACAGCCGAATATGGAACCCTTTTCGTTCTTTGGACACCTCCTATAACTTGTATGGCGACTATGGGGACCTTCATATCGTACTCAGTTGGTACCCCTATTCATCGAGGGTATCGCTGTGATACCCCCAACAGACCTTTGGACACCGTCTTACTACTCCTTAGAGCAGTCATCAGAGAACCATATTAGTAGGAACAGCCGAATATGGAACCCTTTTCGTTCTTTGGACACCTCCTATACTTGTATGGCGACTATGGGGACCTTCATATCGTACTCAGTTGGTACCCCTTATTCATCGAGGGTATCGCTTTGATACCCCCAACAGACCTTTGGACACCGTCTTACTACTCCTTAGAGCAGTCATCAGAGAACCATATGGTAGGAACAGCCGAATATGGAACCCTTTTCGTTCTTTGGACACCTCCTATAACTTGTATGGCGACTATGGGGACCTTCATTTCGTACTCAGTTGGTACCCCTATTCATCGAGGGTATCGCTTTGATACCCCCAACAGACCTTTGGACACCGTCTTACTACTCCTTAGAGCAGTCATCAGAGAACCATATAGTAGAACAGCCGAATATGGAACCCTTTTCGTTCTTCTGACACCTCCTATAACTTGTATGGCGACTATGGGGACCTTCATATCGTACTCAGTTGGTACCCCTATTCATCGAGGGTATCGCTGTGATACCCCCAACAGACCTTTGGACACCGTCTTACTACTCCTTAAGAGCAGTCATCAGAGAACCATATAGTAGGAACAGCCGAATATGGAACCCTTTTCGTTCTTTGGACACCTCCTATAACTTGTATGGCGACTATGGGACCTTCATTTCGTACTCAGTTGGTACCCCTATTCATCGAGGGTATCGCTGTGATACCCCCAACAGACCTTTGGACA
The DNA here is from genome assembly GCF_013141755.1 of Anopheles stephensi. Lineage (NCBI taxonomy): Eukaryota > Metazoa > Arthropoda > Insecta > Diptera > Culicidae > Anopheles > Anopheles stephensi. The sequence continues at coordinate 29,508 of NW_023405348.1, read as the reverse complement.
CCGTCTTACTACTCCTTAGAGCAGTCATCAGAGAACCATATAGTAGGAACAGCCGAATATGGAACCCTTTTCGTTCTTTGGACACCTCCTATAACTTGTATGGCGACTATGGGGACCTTCATATCGTACTCAGTTTGGTACCCCTATTCATCGAGGGTATCGCTTTGATACCCCCAACAGACCTTTGGACACCGTCTTACTACTCCTTAGAGCAGTCATCAGAGAACCATTATAGTAGGAACAGCCGAATATGGAACCCTTTTCGTTCTTTGGACACCTCCTATAACTTGTATGGCGACTATGGGGACCTTCATATTCGTACTCAGTGGTACCCCTATTCATCGAGGGTATCGCTTTGATACCCCCAACAGACCTTTGGACACCGTCTTACTACTCCTTAGAGCAGTCATCAGAGAACCATATAGTAGGAACAGCCGAATATGGAACCCTTTTCGTTCTTTGGACACCTCCTATAACTTGTATGGCGACTATGGGACCTTCATATCGTACTCAGTTGGTACCCCTATTCATCGAGGGTATCGCTGTTGATACCCCCAACAGACCTTTGGACACAGTCTTACTACTCCTTGAAGCAGTCATCAGAGAACCATATAGTAGGAACAGCCGAATATGGAACCCTTTTCGTTCTTTGGACACCTCCTATAACTTGTATGGCGACTATGGGGACCTTCATGTCGTACTCAGTTGGTACCCCTATTCATCGAGGGTATCGCTTTGATACCCCCAACAGACCTTTGGACACCGTCCTTACTACTCCTTAGAGCAGTCATCAGAGAACCATATAGTAGGAACAGCCGAATATGGAACCCTTTCGTTCTTTGGGACACCTCCTTAACTTGTATGCGACTATGGGACCTTCATATCGTACTCAGTTGGTACCCCTATTCATCGAGGGGTATCGCTTTGATACCCCAACAGACCTTTGGACACCGTCTTACTACTCCTTAGAGCAGTCATCAGAGAACCATATAGGTAGGAACAGCCGAATATGAAGCCCTTTCGTTTTTGGACACCTCCTTTAACGTGTATGGCGACTATGGGGACCGTCATTATCGTACTCAGTTGGTACCCCTTATTCATCGAGGGTATCGCTGTGATACCCCCAACAGACCTTTGGACATCAGTCTTACTACTTCCTTAGAGCAGTCATCAGAGAACATGTGGTAGGAACAGCCGAACATTGGAACCCTTTTTCTGTACTTTGGACATCTCCTATAACTTGTATGGCGACTATGGGGACCTTCATATCGTACTCCGTTGGTACCCCTATTCATCGAGGGTATCGCTGTGATACCCCCCACAGACCTTTGGACACCGTCTTACTACTCCTTAGAGCAGTCATCAGAGAACCATATAGTAGGAACAGCCGAATATGGGAACCCTTTTCGTACTTTGGACACCTCCTATAACTTGTATGGCGACTATGGGGACCTTCATTTCGTACTCAGTTGGTACCCCTATTCATCGAGGGTATCGCTGTGATACCCCCAACAGACCTTTGGACACCGTCTTACTACTCCTTAGAGCAGTCATCAGAACCGATGTGGTAGGAACAGCCGAATATGGAACCCTTTTCGTTCTTTGGACACCTCCTATACTTGTATGGCGATTAGGGACCTTCATTTCGTACTCAGTTTGGTACCCCTATTCATCGAGGGTATCGCTGTGATACCCCCAAACAGACCTTTGACACCGTCTTACTACTCCTTAAAGCAGTCATCAGTGACCATGTAGTAGGAACAGCCGAATATGGAACTTTTTTCTTACTTTGAACACCTCCTATAACTTGTATGGCGACTATGGGACCTTCATATCGTACTCAAGTTGGTAACCCCTATTCATCAAGGGTATCGCTTTGATACCCCCAAACAGACATTTGGAACCGTCTTACTAACTCCTTAGAGCAGTCATCAGAGAACCGCTTGCGGCCTAGCCGGGATGCGGTCCGCATTCGCCTTTATGGCAAAGCTCAGTGCGGAGCTTTTATGGTGTGTGTCTTTGATAGGACTTGAGCTAGTGCCCCATAGGTGGCGCTGGTGGCACTAAAGAGAAGAGCTCTCCCAGGACATCAACCGGAATGTCCGATGAGCTCTCCACTGTGCACTTGTCAGCCTACAAGCAAACAACACTCCTCGCACGCACAAACCGACGCTGACACACACTGCCCTACTAAGTGCGTGTCGTTTTTCACTCTTTTTTGATGCTGTTTTTACCACTGAGTTTGTTTTCTCTTTTCGGAGGTGATTTGCACAGCACTTTTACACTCCTGAAAGGCTTTCTCAACCAAACTGCGGCTGCGGACTCCCTTTCATCCGCACCGAAAGGGAGCGCTTCGCACGCACACACTCACCTAACCACACACGCACTTTTTTGGTCACACGCGCCGAAGCGCGACGCAATGTTTGTGTGCCGTTTTATACTATATTTCCACGGAATTTCACCGAAACTTCACACAGGTGGCGTACAAACTGGATAACTAAAAACTTTGCACGCACGTTTCACTGTTTTCAATATAGTTTCCTTTCGAAAATCTGTTTTCACCAGAAGCACACGAAAGGCGTCCGCTCACTACGGTTGACAGTTCGCCTCTCCCTCCTATAACTTGTATGACGACTATGGGACCTGGATATCGTACTCAGTTGGTACCCCTATTCATCGAGGGTATCGCTTTGATACCCCCAACAGACCTTTGGACACCGTCTTACTACTCCTTAGAGCAGTCATCAAAGAACCATGTGGTAGGAACAGCCGAATATGGAACCCTTTTCGTACTTTGGACACCTCCTATAACTTGTATGGCGACCATGGGTATCTTCATTTCGTACTCAGTTGGTACCCCTATTCATCGAGGGTATTGTTTTGATACCCCCAACAGACCTTTCGACACCGTCTTACTACTCCTTAGAGCAGTCATCAGAGAACCATATAGTAGGAACAGCCGAATATGGAACCCTTTTCGTACTTTGGACACCTCCTATAACTTGTATTGGCGACTAATGGGTTCCATTCATTGCGTACTCAGTTGTAACCCTATTCATCGAAGGGTATCGCTTTGATATCCCCCACAACCTTTGGACACCGTCTTACTCCTCCTTAGAGCAGTCATCAGAGAACCATATGTAGGAACAGCCGAGTATGGAACCCTTTCGTTCTTTGGACACCTCCTATAACTTGTATGGCGACTATGGGGACATTCATTTCGTACTCATTGGTACCCTATTCATCGAGGGTATCGCTGTGATACCCCCAACAGACCTTTGGACACCGTCTTACTACTCCTTAGAGCAGTCATCAGAGACCATATAGTAGAACAGCCGAATATGGAACCCTTCTCGTTCTTTGGACACCTCCTATAACTTGTATGGCGACTATGAGGGATCATTCATTTCGTACTCATTGGTACCCATATTCATCGAGGGTATCGCTGGATTACCCCCAACAGACCTTTGGGACACCCGTCTTACTACTCTTAGAGCCAGCCATCAGAGAACCATATAGTAGGAACAGCCGAATATGGAAACCCTTTTCGTTCTTTGGACACCTCCTATAACTTGTATGGCGACTATGGGGACATTCATATTCGTACTCAGTTGGTACCCTATTCATCGAGGGTATCGCTGTGATACCCCCAACAGACCTTTGGACAACCGTCTTACTACTCCTTAGAGCAGTCATCAGAGAAACCATATAGGTAGGAACAGCCGAATATGTAACCCTTTTCGTTCTTTGGACACCTCCTATAACTGTATGGACGACTATGGGGGACCTTCATTCGTACTCAGTTGGTACCCCTATTCATCGAGGGTATCGCTGTGATACCCCAACAGACCTTTGGACACCATCTTACTACTCCTTAGAGCAGTCATGAGAGAACCATATAGTAGGAACAGCCGAATATGGAATCCTTTTCGTACTTTGGACACCTCCTATAACTTGTATGGCGACTATGAGGACCTTCATTTCGTACTCAGTTGGTACCCCTATTCATCGAGGGTATCGCTGTGATAACCCCCAACAGACCTTTGGACACCGTCTTACTACTCCTTAGAGCAGTCATCAGAGAACCATATAGTAGGAACAGCCGAATATGGAACCCTTTTCGTTCTTTGGACACCTCCTATAACTTGTATGGCGACTATGGGGACCTTCATATCGTACTCAGTTGGTACCCCTATTCATCGAGGGTATCGCTGTGATACCCCCAACAGACCTTTGGACACCGTCTTAACTACTCCTTAGAAGCAGTCATCAGAGAACCATGATAGTAGGAACAGCCGAATATGGAACCCTTTTCGTTCTTTGGACACCTCCTATAACTTGTATGGCGACTAATGGGACCTTCATTTCGTACTCAGTTGGTACCCTATCATCGAGGGTATCGCTGTGATACCCCCAACAGACTTTGGACACCGTCTTACTACTCCTTAGAGCAGTCCTCAGAGAACCATATAGTAGGAACAGCCGAATATGGAACCCTTTTCGTTCTTTGGACACCTCCTATAACTTGTATAGCGACTATGGGGACTTCATTTCGTACTCAGTTGGTACCCTATTCATCGAGGGTATCGCTGTGATACCCCCAACAGACCTTTGGACACCGTCTTACTACTCCTTAAAAGCAGTCATCAGAGAACCATATAGTAGAAACAAGCCGAATATGGAACCCTTTTCGTTCTTTGGACACCTCCTATAACTTGTATTGGCGACTATGGGGACCTTCATTTCGTACTCAGTTGGTACCACCTATTCATCGAGGGTATCGCTGTGATACCCCCAACAGACCTTTGGACACCGTCTTACTACTCCTTAGAGCAGTCATCAGAGAACCATATAGTAGGAACAGCCGAATATGGAACCCTTTTCGTACTTTGGACACCTCCTATAACTTGTATGGCGACTATGGGACCTGCATTTCGTACTCAGTTGGTACCCCTATTCATCGAGGGTATCGCTTTGATACCCCCAACAGACCTTTGGACACCGTCTTACTACTCCTTAGAGCAGTCATCAGAGAACCATATAGTAGGAACAGCCGAATATGGAACCCTTTTCGTTCTTTGGACACCTCCTATAACTTGTATGGCGACTATGGGGACCTTCATTTCGTACTCAGTTGGTACCCTTATTCATCGAGGGTATCGCTGTGATACCCCCAACAGACCTTTGGACACCGTCTTACTACTTCCTTCAGAGCAGTCATCAGAGACATATAGTAGAACAGCCGAATATGTAACCCTTTTCGTTCTTTGGACACCTCCTATAACTTGTATGACGACTATTGGGACCTTCATTTCGTACTCAGTTGGTACCCCTTATTCATCGAGGGTATCGCTTTGATACCCCCAAGACTTTGGACAACCGTCTTACTACTCCTTAGAGCAGTCATCAGAGAACCATATAGTAGGAACAGCCGAATATGGAACCCTTTTCGTTCTTTGGACACCTCCTATAACTTGTATGGCGACTATGGGGACCTTCATATCGTACTCAGTTGGTACCCCATTCATCGAGGGTATCGCTTTGATATCCCCACAGACTTTGGACACCGTCTTACTACTCCTTAGAGCAGTCATCAGAGAACACTATAGTAGGAACAGCCGAATATGGACACCTTTTCGTTCTTTGGACACCTCCTATAACTTGTATGGCGACTATGGGGACCTTCATTCGTACTCAGTTGGTACCCCCTATACATCGAGAGTATCGCTTTGATACCCCACGACTTTGGACACCGCTTACCTACTCCTTAGAGCAGTCATCAGAAACCATAATAGTAGTAACAGCCGAATATGGAACCCTTTTCGTTCTTTGGAGCACCTCCTATAACTTGTATGGCGACTATGGGACCTTCATGTCGTACTCATTTGGTACCCCTATTCATACGAGGGTATCGCTGTGATACCCCCGAGCAGACCTTTGGACACCGTCTTACTACTCCTTTTCAGCCAGTCATCAGAGAACCATATGTAGAAACAGCCGAATATGGAACCCTTTTCGTACTTTGGACACCTCCTATAACTTGTATGGCGACTATGGGGACCTTCATTTCGTACTCAGTTGGTACCCCTTTTCATCGAGGGTATCGCTTTGATACCCCCAACAGACCTTTGGACACCGTCTTACTACTCCTTAGAGCAGTCACCACAGAACCATATAGTAGGAACAGCCGAATATGGAACCCTTCTCGTTCTTTGGACACCTCCTATAACTTGTATGACGACTATGGGACCTTCATGTCGTACTCAGTTGGTACCCCTATTCATCGAGGGTATCGCTGTGATACCCCCAACAGACCTTTGGACACCGTCTTACTACTCCTTAGAGCAGTCATCAGAGAACCATATAGTAGGAACAGCCGAATATGGAACCCTTTTCGTTCTTTGGACACCTCCTATAACTTGTATGGCGACTATGGGGACCTTCATTTCGTACTCAGTTGGTACCCCTATTCATCGAGGGTATCGCTGTGATACCCCCAACAGACCTTTGGACACCGTCTTACTACTCCTTAGAGCAGTCATCAGAGAACCACATAGAAGGAACAGCCGAATATGGAACCCTTTTCGTTCTTTGGACACCTCCTTAACTTGTATGGCGACTATGGGGACCTTCATTTCGTACTCAGTTGGTACCCTTATTCATCGAGGGTATCGCTTTGATACCCCCAACAGACCTTTGGACACCGTCTTACTACTCCTTCAAGCAGTCATCAGAGAACCATATAGTAGGAACAGCCGAATATGGAACCCTTTTCGTACTTTGGACACCTCCTATAACTTGTATGACGACTATGGGACCTTCATTTCGTACTCAGTTGGTACCCCTTATTCATCGAGGGTATCGCTTTGATACCCCCAACAGACCTTTGGACACCGTCTTACTACTCCTTAGAGCAGTCATCAGAGAACCATATAGTAGGAACAGCCGAATATGGAACCCTTTTCGTTCTTTGGACACCTCCTATAACTTGTATGGCGACTATGGGACTATGGGGACCTTCATTTCGTACTCAGTTGGTACCCCTATTCATCGAGGGTATCGCTTTGATACCCCCAACAGACCTTTGGACACCGTCTTACTACTCCTTAGAGCAGTCATCACAGAACCATATAGTAGGAACAGCCGAATATGGAACCCTTTTCGTACTTTGGACACCTCCTATAACTTGTATGGCGACTATGGGGACCTTCATATCGTACTCAGTTGGTACCCCTATTCATCGAGGGTATCGCTTTGATACCCCCAACAGACCTTTGGACACCGTCTTACTACTCCTTAGAGCAGTCATCAGAGAACCATATAGTAGGAACAGCCGAATATGGAACCCTTTTCGTTCTTTGGACACCTCCTATAACTTGTATGACGACTATGGGACCTTCATGTCGTACTCAGTTGGTACCCCTATTCATCGAGGGTATCGCTTTGATACCCCCAACAGACCTTTGGACACCGTCTTACTACTCCTTAGAGCAGTCATCAGAGAACCATATAGTAGGAACAGCCGAATATGGAACCCTTCTCGTTCGTTGGACACCTCCTATAACTTGTATGACGACTATGGGACCTTCATGTCGTACTCAGTTGGTACCCCTATTCATCGAGAGTATCGCTGTGATACCCCCAACAGACCTTTGGACACCGTCTTACTACTCCTTAGAGCAGTCATCAGAGAACCACATAGAAGGAACAGCCGAATATGGAACCCTTTTCGTTCTTTGGACACCTCCTATAACTTGTATGTATAACTTGGCTGTATAGTAGGAACAGCCGAATATGGAACCCTTCTCGTTCGTTGGACACCTCCTATAACTTGTATGGCGACTATGAGGACCATCATTTCGTACTCAGTTGGTACCCCTATTCATCGAGGGTATCGCTGTGATACCCCCAACAGACCTTTGGACACCGTCTTACTACTCCTTAGAGCAGTCATCAGAGAACCATATAGAAGGAATAGCCGAATATGGAACCCTTTTCGTTCTTTGGACACCTCCTATAACTTGTATGACGACTATGGGACCTTCATGTCGTACTCAGTTGGTACCCCTATTCATCGAGAGTATCGCTGTGATACCCCCAACAGACCTTTGGACACCGTCTTACTACTCCTTAGAGCAGTCATCAGAGAACCACATAGAAGGAACAGCCGAATATGGAACCCTTTTCGTTCTTTGGACACCTCCTATAACTTGTATGTATAACTTGGCTGTATAGTAGGAACAGCCGAATATGGAACCCTTCTCGTTCGTTGGACACCTCCTATAACTTGTATGACGACTATGGGACCTTCATGTCGTACTCAGTTGGTACCCCTATTCATCGAGAGTATCGCTGTGATACCCCCAACAGACCTTTGGACACCGTCTTACTACTCCTTAGAGCAGTCATCAGAGAACCACATAGAAGGAACAGCCGAATATGGAACCCTTTTCGTTCTTTGGACACCTCCTATAACTTGTATGTATAACTTGGCTGTATAGTAGGAACAGCCGAATTGTAACCCTTTTCGTACTTTGGACCCTCCTATAACTTGTATACGACTATGGGACCTTCATTTTGTACTCAGTTGGTACCCTTATCATCGAGGGTATCGCTTTGATACCCCCAACAAACCTTTGACACCGTCTTACTACTCTTAGAGCAGTCATCGAGAACCATATAGTAGGAACTGCCGAATATGGAACCCCTTTCGTTCTTTGGCACCTCCTATAACTTGTATGGCGACTATGGGACTATGGGGACCTTCATTTCGTACTCATTTGTTCCCCTTTTCATCGAGGGTATCGTTTGATACCCCAACAGACCTTTGGACACCGTCTTACTTCTCCTTAGAGCATTCACCACAGAACCATATAGTAGGACAGCCGAATATGGAAACCCTTTTCGTACTTTGGACACCTCCTATAACTTGTATGGCGACTATGGGGACCTTCATATCGTACTCAGTTGGTACCCTTATTCATCGAGGGTATCGCTTTGATACCCCCAACAGACCTTTGGACACCGTCTTACTACTCCTTAGAGCAGTCATCAGAGAACCATGTAGTAGGAACTGCCGAATATGGAACCCTTTTCGTTCTTTGGACACCTCCTATAACTTGTATGACGACTATGGGACCTTCATGTCGTACTCAGTTGGTACCCCTATTCATCGAGGGTATCGCTTTGATACCCCCAACAGACCTTTGGACACCGTCTTACTACTCCTTAGAGCAGTCATCAGAGAACCATATAGTAGGAACAGCCGAATATGGAACCCTTCTCGTTCGTTGGACACCTCCTATAACTTGTATGACGACTATGGGACCTTCATGTCGTACTCAGTTGGTACCCCTATTCATCGAGAGTATCGCTGTGATACCCCCAACAGACCTTTGGACACCGTCTTACTACTCCTTAGAGCAGTCATCAGAGAACCACATAGAAGGAACAGCCGAATATGGAACCCTTTTCGTTCTTTGGACACCTCCTATAACTTGTATGTATAACTTGGCTGTATAGTAGGAACAGCCGAATATGGAACCCTTCTCGTTCGTTGGACACCTCCTATAACTTGTATGACGACTATGGGACCTTCATATCGTACTCAGTTGGTACCCCTATTCATCGAGGGTATCGCTGTAATACCCCCAACAGACCTTTGGACACCGTCTTACTACTCCTTAGAGCAGTCATCAGAGAACCATATAGTAGGAACAGCCGAATATGGAACCCTTTTCGTACTTTGGACACCTCCTATAACTTGTATGGTGACTGTGGGGACCTTCATATCGTACTCAGTTGGTACCCCTATTCATCGAGGGTATCGCTTTGATACCCCCAACAGACCTTTGGACACCGTCTTACTACTCCTTAGAGCAGTCATCAGTGAACCATGTAGTAGGAACAGCCGAATATGGAACCCTTTTCGTTCTTTGGACACCTCCTATAACTTGTATGGCGATTATGGGACCTTCATTTCGTACTCAGTTGGTACCCCTATTCATCCGAGAGTATCGCTGTGATAACCCCCAACAGACCTTTGGACACCGTCCTTACTACTCCTTAGAGCAGTCATCAGGAGAACCACATAGAAGGAACAGCCGAATATGGAACCTTTTCGTACTTTGGACACCTCCTATAACTTGTATGGTGACTGTGGGAACCTTCATATCGTACTCAGTTGGTACCCCTAGTCATCGAGGGTATCGCTTGATACCCCAACAGACCTTTGGACACCGTCTTACTACTCCTTAGAGCAGTCATCAGTGAACCATGTAGTAGGAACAGCCGAATATGGAACCCTTTTCGTTCTTTGGACACCTCCTATAACTTGTATGGCGATTATGGGACCTTCATTTCGTACTCAGTTGGTACCCCTATTCATCGAGAGTATCGCTGTGATACCCCCAACAGACCTTTGGACACCGTCTTACTACTCCTTAGAGCAGTCATCAGAGAACCACATAGAAGGAACAGCCGAATATGGAACCCTTTTCGTTCTTTGGACACCTCCTATAACTTGTATGTATAACTTGGCTGTATAGTAGGAACAGCCGAAATGGAACCCTTCTCGTTCGTTGGACACCTCCTATAACTTGTATGACGACTATGGGACCTTCATATCGTACTCAGTTGGTACCCCTATTCATCGAGGGTATCGCTGTAATACCCCCAACAGACCTTTGGACACTTCCTCACTACTCCTTGGAGCAGCAATCAGGGAACCATATAGTAGGAACAGCCGAATATGGAACTCTTTTCGTACTTTGGACACCTCCTATAACTTGTATGGCGACTTCGGGGACCTTCATTTCGTTCTCAGTTGGTACCCCTATTTCGGTCTTTGGACACCTCGTCTTACCCTATAACTCACTTTAGGTCCACTTATTTGCCTGATATCTCATCGTGAACCCGTTTTTCGTACACCGTACACACCTAGGACACCACATATGCGTTCCCTTTCGATCGTGAAGTTTTCAAATTTTCGATTTTTGTCCTAGAATTCATGAACGTGGGAGACCAAATTTTTCATAAAAAAAAAAATTTCACCGTTTGACCGAAAAACCTGCTTTTCGTACATACCCCATCATTTCTTCACGTTTTAGGCCATTTCTTGAAATTTCGCTTCGATAGTGTGTCCCATATATACAAAATGAACATTTTGCATCTCCCACAAGTGGCCATTTTTTTTTCCGGCACTGAAGAACACGACCTCGGAACTCGACCTAGGACGTGGCCATGTAATCATAGGCCACCCCAACTTTTGCAAATACTGTTTCTTTTCACTTTTCATGATCTAAGGCGCGTTCCGACGGCGTTTTGAACAAATTTATGAGAAAAAAAATTTGACCCTCGGACAAAATTTTTCGTTCGGGGCCCCATGGCCTATGGCCAGTATGGGAACTCGGGATGCCGATATGACAAATTTGTCAAAAATCTCTAAAAAGTCGCTATGGCCCATTAAATAGAGCTTGTTGAGACCTTTCTAAAACACCTTGGTTGACCCCTGTCCGATACGTAGTTTTCGAGATATTCGAGAAAATGTGATTTTTTGGGACTTAGAAAATTTTTTGACCCGTACCCTAAGAAAAAGTGATTTTTTTCATAGGACAATTTTTTCTTCGCAAATACTGTTTGGTTTCACTTTCATTACTAGAAACGCGTTCCGAAGCCATTTCATCAAAATCTCGTGAAAAAAAAATTTCACCCCCGGACCAAAAGTTGGCCGTTCGGTGCCCTATGGCCTATGGCCAGTATGGGAACCAAGGATGCCGATATGCGAAAAAAGTGTCAAAAAATCACTTGAAAGTCGCTATGGCTCATTAAATAGAGCTAGTAAAGACCTTTCTAAAACACCTTGGTTGACCCCTGTCCGATAAGTAGTTTTCGAGATATTCGAGAATAAGTGATTTTTTGGGACTTAGAAAATTTTTGACCCGTACCCTAAGAAAAAGTGATTTTTTCATAGGACAATTTTTTCTTCGCAATACTGTTTGGTTTACACTTTCATTACATAGAACGCGTCCCGAAGCCATTTTTCATCAAAATCTCGTGAAAAAAAAAATTTCACACCCCCGGACCAAAGTTGGCCGTTCGTGCCCTATGGCCTATGGCCAGTATGGGAACCAAGGATGCCGATATGCGAAAAAGTGTCAAAAAATCACTTGAAAAGTCGCTATGGCTCATTAAATAGAGCTAGTAAAGAACCTTTCTAAAACACCTTGGTTGACCCCTGTCCGATAAGTAGTTTTCGAGATATTCGAGAATAAGTGATTTTTTGGGACTTAGAAAATTTTTGACCCGTACCCTAAGAAAAAGTTGATTTTTTCATAGGACAATTTTTTCTTCGCAAATACTGTTTGTTTCACTTTTCATTATTAGAAACGGCGTTCCGAACCATTTTCATCAAAATCTCGTGAAAAAAAAAATTTCACCCCCCGGACCAAAAGTTGGCCGTTCGGTGCCCTATGGGATATGGCCAGTATGGGAACCAAGGATGCCGATATGCGAAAAAGTGTCAAAAAATCACTTGAAAGTCGCTATGGCTCATTAAATAGAGCTTGTAAAGACCTTTCTAAAACACCTTGGTTGACTCCTGTCCGATACGTAGTTTTCGAGATATTCGAGAATATGTGATTTTTTGGGACTTAGAAAATTTTTGACCCGTACCCTAAGAAAAAGTGATTTTTCATAGGACAATTTTTTCTTCGCAAATACTGTTTGGTTTCACTTTTCATTATTAGAAACGCGTTCCGAAGCCATTTCATCAAAATCTCGTGGAAAAAAAATTTCACCCCCGGACCAAAAGTTGGCCGTTCGGTGCCCTATGGCCTATGGCCAGTATGGGAACCAAGGATGCCGATATGCGAAAAAGTGTCAAAAAATCACTTGAAAGTCGCTATGGCTCATTAAATAGAGCTTGTAAAGACCTTTCTAAAACACCTTGGTTGACCCCTGTCCGATAAGTAGTTTTCGAGATATTCGAGAAAATGTGATTTTTGGGACTTAGAAAATTTTTGACCCGTACCCTAAGAAAAGTGATTTTTTCATAGGACAATTTTTTCTTCGCAAATTACTGTTTGGTTTCACTTTTCATTATTAGAAACGCGTTCCGAAGCCATTTTCATCAAAATCTCGTGAAAAAAAAATTTCACCCCCGGACCAAAAGTTGGCCGTTCGGTGCCCTTATGGCCTATTGCCAGTATGGGAACCAAGGATGCCGATATGCGAAAAAAGTGTCAAAAAAATCACTTGAAAGTCGCTATGGCTCATTAAATAGAGCTAGTAAAGACCTTCTAAAACAACCTTGGTTGACCCCTGTCCGATAAAGTAGTTTTCCGAGATATTCGAGAATAAGTGATTTTTTGGGACTTAGAAAATTTTTGGACCCGTACCCTAAGAAAAAGTGATTTTTTCATAGGACAATTTTTTCTTTCGCAAATACTGTTTGGTTTCACTTTTCATTACTAGAAACGCGTTCCGAAGCCATTTTCATCAAATCTCGTGAAAAAAAAAATTTCACACCCGGACCAAAAAGTTGGCCGTTCGGTGCCACTATGGCCTATGGCCCAGTATGGAACCAATGGATGCCGATATGCGAAAAAAGAGTTCAAAAAATCACTTGAAAGTCCGCTATGGCTCATTAAATAGTCTATTATATATCCCTTCTATATATAACACCTTGGTCTGAACCCCTTCCCGATAAGTAGGTTTCGAGATATTCGAGAATAAGTGATTTTTTTGGGGACTTAGAAAATTTTTGACCCGTACCCTAAGAAAAAGTGATTTTTTCATAGGACAATTTTTTCTTTCGCAAATACTGTTTGTTTCAACTTTTCATTATTAGAAACGCGTTCCGAAGCCATTTTCATCAAAATCTCGTGAAAAAAAAAATTTCACCCCCGGACCAAAAGTTGGCCGTTCGGTGCCCTATGGATTATGGCCAGTATGGGAACCAAGGATGCCGATATGCGAAAAAGTGTCAAAAAATCACTTGAAAGTCGCTATGGCTCATTAAATAGAGCTGTAAAGACCTTTCTAAAACACCTTGGTTTGACTCCTGTCCGATACGTAGTTTTCGAAGATATCGAGAATATGTGATTTTTTGGGACTTAGAAAAATTTTGACCCGTACCCTAAGAAAAAGTGATTTTTTCATAGGACAATTTTTTCTTTCGCAAATACTGTTTGGTTTCACTTTTCATTATTAGAAACGCGTTCCGAAGCCATTTTCATCAAAATCTTCGTGGAAAAAAAATTTCACCCCCGGACAAAAGTTGGCCGTTTCGGTGCCCTATGGCCTATGGCCAGTATGGGAACCAAGGATGCCGATATGCGAAAAAGTGTCAAAAAATCACTTGAAAGTCGCTATGGCTCATTAAATAGAGCTTGTAAAGACCTTTCTAAAACACCTTGGTTGACCCCTGTCCGATAAGTAGTTTTTCGAGATATTCGAGAAAATGTGATTTTTTGGGACTTAGAAATTTTTGACCCGTACCCTAAGAAAAAGTGATTTTTTCATAGGACAATTTTTTCTTCGCAAATACTGTTTGGTTTCACTTTTCATTATTAGAAACGCGTTCCGAAGCCATTTTCATCAAAATCTCGTGAAAAAAATTTCACCCCCGGACCCAAAAGTTGGCCGTTCGGTGCCCTATTGGCCTATGGCCAGTATGGGAACCAAGGATGCCGATATGCGAAAAAGTGTCAAAAAATCACTTGAAAGTCGCTATGGCTCATTAAATAGAGCTAGTAAAGACCTTTCTAAAACACCTTGGTTGACCCCTGTCCGATACGTAGTTTTCGAGATATCGAGAATAAGTGATTTTTTGGGACTTAGAAAATTTTCGACCATGACATATATGAAAGTGAATTTTTCATAGGACCAAAAAGTTTGTCCAAATAGGGTTTTGGTTCACTTTTTATGGTCAGATAAGTGATCCGATGCTATTTCATGATCATTAGAGGGATTTCCACGCTGTGACCAAAAATTTTCATACTTCATACTTGTCCCCGTGCCGTATATGGGAGGACCGGGGGAACATGTCTTCGTAGTCGTGATGTCAGTGACGGATTTCTGGGACTTAGAAAAAAATGTGCTCTCAGGCACATTATATGTTTCATACACACATGATTTTCATTCTTCATACTTGTCCCCGTGCCGTATATGGGAGGACCGGGGGAACATGTCTTCGTAAGTCGTGATGTTCAGTGACGGATTTCCTGGGACTTAGAAAAAAATGTGCTCTCAGGCACATTATATGTTCCATACACACATGATTTCATTCTTCATACTTGTCCCCGTGCCGTATATGGGAGGACCGGGGGAAGATGTTTTGTAAGTCGTGATGTTCAGTGAACGGATTTCTGGGACTTAGCAAAAAAATGTGCTCTCAGGCACATTATATGTTCCATACACACATGATTTTCATTCTTCATAACTTGTCCCCGTGCCGTATATGGGAGGACGGGGAAGATGTGTTTGTAAGTCGTGATGTTCAGTGACGGATTTCTGGGACCTTAGAAAATAAATGTACCCTTAGGCACATTATTTGTATCAATAATTGTATCCCCAGCCTTCATGGGAACTTTTCCGTATTCCCGGACTTGTACATTTTTCGGGTTCCACCTCCCGACATGTATCTCTACTGTGCATTACGTACCTGATAACGCACGGCACCCATGGGGTGACTCCACTTAACCATCTTTCGATAAGCCCGTGTTGCAGATATAATCCCAACACCTACCAGGCTTTATATGTACATCGAACGTTACATACGATGCCCCCCGTATTCCCGGACTTGTACATTTTTCGGGTTCCACCTCCCGACAATGTATCTCTACTGTGCATTACGTACCTTATAACGCACGGCACCCATTGGGTGACTCCACTTAACCATCTTTCGATAATGCCCGTGTTGCAGATATAATCCCAACACCTACCAGGCTTTATATGTACATCGAACGTTACATACGATGCACCCCGTATTCCCGGACTTGTACATTTTCGGGTTCCACCTCCCGACAATGTATCTCTACTGTGCATTACGTACCTTATAACGCACAGGCACCCATTGGGTGACTCCACTTAACCATCTTTCGATAATGCCCGTGTTGGCAGATATAATCCAACACCTACCAGGCTTTATATGTACATCGAACGTTACATACGATGCACCCCGTATTCCCGAGACTTGTACATTTTCGGGTTCCACCTCCCGATAATGTATCTCTACTGTGCATTACGTACCTTATAACGCACGGCACCCATTGGGTGGACTCCACTTAACCATCTTTCGATAATGCCCTGTGTTGCAGATATAATCCCAACACCTACCAGGCTTTATATGTACATCGAACGTTACATACGATGCACCCCGTATTCCCGGACTTGTACATTTCTTGTACATACTACCGGGCCAGGACGTGCCTTGCGCCACCATAACACCACCAGGCGTAGGTCGCCTGAGAGGATCGATGCGAACGCAATCTCTACAACTTGAAACTCCTAGCCTGAAGTCCCGTCGTTTGCGGGGCGGTCGGTGGGCATCGAAACTAGTCAAGTCCACGGTCGGCGAGGTCGGCGGCCACCGGCGTTCCCTATGGTCAGGTACTAACACGTGCAGTGCGACCCCGCGCGATGCGGCCCAGTCTATGAAGCGGGGATGAGGCGCCAGGCTGCAGAGGCAGTTCCAGCGGATCTCGGAGGGTTGTTAGGCCCGCTAGCTTCCGATTGCCCATTAGGTTTTGAAGCGCTATCAGCTCGGATTGGTTACGACCTTAGAGGCGTTCAGGCATAATCCAGCGGACGTAGCGTCATACCAAAGTCCGGTCGAACTAGTATTGAGCCAGTGGTCCGTACCTGTGGTTCCTCTCGTACTGCACAGGAGTTCCGTTACGATAGCACGTATTAGCACACACCAGTAGGGTAAAACTAACCTGTCTCACGACGGTCTAAACCCAGCTCACGTTCCCTTGAAAGGGTGAACAATCCTACGCTTGGGGAATTTGCTTCACAATGATAGGAGAGCCGACATCGAAGGATCAAAAAGTCACGTCGCTATGAACGCTTGGCGACCACAAGCCAGTTATCCCTGTAGTGGCGATCGAGCAGCCGAACAGTGCAGACGCATCCACGCTGTGCTCCGCGAGGGAAAAGTGAAGTGGTGAAAACTCGGGAAATTCGGTAGTTAGGACAGTGGATTTTTGGTGTCCGGCCCCCGATTGCCATCCTGAACCCCCCTCCGAATTTTTCCGGAAAATTCGGAAACTGGGGGAGTTTTTCGGGGAACGGTTTTCCGGGAATAACTCGCGTATTAGTGGACCGATTTGTTTAAGTGACGTATCAAAAGAAGCGCGCTATTGAGACGCACCAAACAGTGAAGACAGAACTAACGATTTCATGGAGTACGCCATTTTGTGGACGTTTAAAGTGCAAAACTTTGAGTGATTATAACTCTCAAACTATAAGTGCTGGCAGAGAGCTGCCATATAGTGGTTTGTGCGTTTTCCGGAGGCGAACAAGCTGTGAAAATTCCAGGCGGATTCGTGGAAAACTCGCGGAGTTATAGGCGGGGGAAATTTCCACCCAAAAAAGCACGCGGTTTTCGGTGTCGCGAAAATGGCGGCGTGTGTGTGAAATTTTGGCGTCGGTTAAAAGTGAGGTTGGAATTTCAAAATCTTCCGGACGGACACCCGGCACCCGGTGTTCGAACGGGTTGTCCGCCCTGGTTTCCTGGAGTTCCCGGCGGGCCTTTTCTGCCCCCCCTTGGTGTACCAGGTGGTCAGTCCACCGATCCAGGCGTGCGACCCCTCCATCGACGCGTCTCGAAGAGGGGAGTTCGGAAGTGGCCACCCCGCCCCCCCACCACCCACCACCAGCCCCCCAGAGCGGATAAACCCCCCCGGAGACGGTTTTTCCGAGTTTTCCCGGGGAAGGAGGGGAGATAGACGATCGGGGTCTTCGGACGGATTGTTCGGGCGGGTGCCCCCCACCCACCCCCGCAAAAACCCAACCAGTTTTCCACCACCAGGGGCGTTCCAGCCGGAAAAGTGTGCAGCAGAAGAGTTTTCCGGGCGTAGCGGGAAAACCAGGCGTCTCCCGATAGGGGTTTGTTCGGGGAGGGGTGTCCGTTTACCTCGAAGAATACCCCCCCGCAAGGGTTTTCCCCCACCCCCCCTGGAAAATAGCGTTTTTCCGGGCCCCCCCCGTCGCCGAATCATACGCCGCACCCCACCGAGTGGGGTATCGATCGACGCGGCTTGCAGAGAGGAAGCATCTGAACATCATCCCGCCCCCTACCTCCACCCCCACCACCCCCCAGAGCGGAAAAACGCGTCTAAAACGTTTTTTCTGTTTTTCTGGCAGAAGGAGGGGGAAACGAGCGTCGGGTTCTTCGGCAAGGTTGTGGACAACACCATCACACGCCAATCGCCGTTGGGTCCGAGACGATTGGACGTCATTTGGGGGAGTTACGCCGGAAAAGCGTTTTTGGGTTTTCCCAATTTTCCGACCGCACCCCCCAACGCGACCCCTCTTTCGACGCAGCCTGAGACGAGGATTGCGGGGAACACCATCCCGCCCCCCTACCTCCACCCCCCACACCCCCCAGAGCGGAAAACCGCGTCTTAAACGGTTTTTCTGTTTTTCTGGCAGAAGGAGGGGGACACGAGCGTCGAGTTTCTCGGCAAGGTTGTGCAAAACATCATTACACACCAAATCGCCGTTGGGTCCGAGACGATTGGACGTCATTTGGGGGAGTTACGCCCGGAAAAGCGTTTTCTGGGTTTTCCCAATTTTCCGACCGCACCCCCCAACGCGACCCCTCTATCGACGCAGCCTGAGACGAGGATTGCGGGGAACACCATCCCGCCCCCCTACTTCCACCTACCACCCCCCAGAGCGGAAAAACCACGTCTGAAACGGTTTTTCCTGTTTTTTGAAGAAGGAGGGGGAAACGAGCCTCGAGTTCTTCTGGAAGATTGTGCACAACATCATCACACACCAAATCGCCGTTTGGTTCGAGACAATTGGAAGCCATTTGGGGAGTTACGCTCGGAAAAGCGTGTTTTGGGTTCTCCATTATTGCGGCAGAAACCCTCACCACCAGAGGGCGTCGGAGGGAGGTATGAGCAGATTACTGCGTCCTCGGACGGTGTCCGTGGACACTACCATGATGGAGGGCGCGAAAAAACTCACCGCTGAGCCGAAAGTGTTGCTTACTCGCAGCAGCACAGCATCGAGCAGTACGACGAAGGCGACGAAGGCGACTTCCAGCAACAAGCCAGCTCCTGAGGCTCCTGAGGCGGCGCCTGTTATGGCGTCGTTTGGCATCGCTGGAGAACACGCTCGCGATAATGTCCGATGAGCTTATAAGCACTCGGTTGTTGCTGCAGGCAAATCTGGATGAGCGCAAGGGGCTTCTTGACATGATCAAGGACCTTCAACGGGCGAAGGAGGAAGCTGACAGCGGCACTGGAAGAAGTGCAAGCACTGCGGGAGGAAATTCGCGCGAGATGGCTGAGCTTATCCGGAAGCTTGCAGCCAAACAAGATGCCTCTCCAGACGCGCCACTACAACCAGTTGCACAGCGCAGCCAGGCGGCCACCGGGTCGCAGCAGCAGCAGCAGGCGAAGCAGCAACAGCAGCAGGCGAAACAGCAACAGCAGCAGCAGCAGAAGCAGCGGCAGCAGCAGCAGCAGCAGCAACAACAGCAGCAGCAGAAACGGCAGACGGGTGAGCGAAGCCAGCAGCCATCCAGCGACTTCCCCACCCTTACTGCTGCAGAGGATGCGATCGGCGATAACGGTGGCTCGTGGGCGCAAGTTGTCCGGCGCCCGGCTCGTAAGCAGCCACCACAGCAGCAGAAAACAGCAGCAGCACAGCCGGCGTCCAAAACCAGCAGCAGGCGCAGGCTCCAACAAACGTGACTAATCGGCAGCCAAAACATCGTCCCGACGCCATCGAAGTCACGCCAGGCGAGGGTCAAGCCTACTTGGAGCCTACCGGATGATTCGCTCGGCGACAGAACTGGCCCATCTGTCTGAGGTGCTCGGAATTGGACGGCGAACATCACGCTCGCGATTGGTTATGAGCTTGCCGGAATCCGCAAACTCGTTGGAGGTGTTTAACGCAGTGAAGGCATTCTGCGATAAAACAACTCCATCACTCGGTTGCAGACTTATCACCAACAAGTCGAGGTTCGAGTAGATCATATCGACCCTTTAGCGGCGGTGAAGGAGGTGGCGGAAGCGCTGACAGCCCTTTCGGGGGAACCCATCAGCGAGAAGGAGGTTCGCCTGATCACGATGAACGACTCGACGAAGATGGCCTGGGTTCGAGTCTCCGAGAAGGCGGCGGAGAAGCTGGCAGGACAGCACATCAAGGTGATGTACACCTCGAGTCCTGTCAGCCGCGTGCAGCAACGACAGGATTGGCTGCAACGATGCTTCCGTTGCCTGGAACTCGGCCACGTGCAGGCGAAGTGCAAGAGCGCGATCGATCGATCGGACGCCTGCATCCGATGCGGGAAGACGAGCCATCTGGCGATGGATTGCCAGGAGGAGCCGTGTTGCGCGATTTGCAAGGGCCCGCACTCGATAGGTCACCCGACCTGCCGACGTTAAAAGTCCTGCAGATCAATCTCGGGCGGAGCCGTGCAGCTCAAGATCTTATGCTGCAGACGGCGAAGGAGGTTGGCGCGCATGTTGTCATCGCCAGCGAACTGTACAGGCCTCCGCGTGACAACATCAAATGGGCGATCGACGAGCAGCAGAACGTGGCTATTGTTGCAAACCGGCGAATACCCCATTCAACATCTTGGAGGAAGCGCAGCCTCGGGATTGGTGGTTGCAACAATCGGGGGCGTTGCCTTTGCCAGCTGTTACGCACCGCCCAGCATCAGCAATGCGGAGTTCGACGACTATTTGGAAGCAGTAGAAATGGCGCTCGCCGGGTATCCTGCAACGGTGCTAGCAGGCGACTTTAATGCGTGGAACGAGGAATGGGGCAGCGCTCGCACAACATCGCGAGGCGAGAATCTGATGGGAACGGTCAACCATCTCGGGCTGCTGACGCTGAACCTTGGAAGCGAGCCAACGTCACCGGCAACGGAGTCGCACGTGAAAGCGTGATCGACGTGAGCTTTGCCTCGCCAAGCGTCGCAGTTCCGGGTGAATGGAGTATCGTCAACAAATACTCTGGCAGTGACCACAGGTACATCGCATTCAGCGTAGCCATTCCAAGTAGGCGAACAAGCAGAGTGGACGACATCAGCAGCATCAACACCAGCTACAGAGACGAGGAGGGCTGCACAACACCAGCGGCCTAGCAAGGCACGCCGGAGTGAGGTGGAAGACGGCACAGTTCGATCGCGAGTGCTTTGAGATAGCGCTCTCAAACAGCCGCTTCAGCCTCGCATCAACTCCGGACGAACTGCTCGTCGGCTTAACTGCTGCTTGTGACGGGGTCATGCAGCGAGTCACGGGCCAACCTTTTCGTGTCTCGCCGAAGATGTACTGGTGGACGCCTGAGATCGAGCGGTTGCGGGAGTGCGCGCAGTCGCTGAGGGACAACGCCATCGGGCTACCACTCCTGAAGATCGAGCCGTCGCATCTTCCGATCTTCTTCGGCAACGCGGGCTGCTTGCGCAGGAAATCCTCCACAGCAAGGAACGATGCATGCAGGAGCTGATCGATAGCGTGGAGGATGATGTGTTCGGGATGGGGTACAAGGTGGTGATGGCCAAACTGCGCAGTCGCACACCACCTGAGACTGATCGCGCAGTTCTACAGCCGATTGTAGACACCCTATTCCCGACACATCCGCCGTTCGAGTGGCCAGCGATTGAGATGGACGACGAAGCGGATGTATCACCGATCACCAGCGAGGAGGTGATTATGGCCGCAACGAGGATGGCGTCGTCAAAAGCTCCGGGACTTGACGGCATCCCAATGCAGCGCTAAAGGAAGCAGTGCGCCAGCACCCGGAGGTGTTCGCGCGAGTCTA